>NC_046172.1:101749525-102029748 GCF_011064425.1 Rattus rattus
AGGCCCGTTGTAGAATACGTGCACTCAACTTGTCTTCACCTAGCAAAAACAGCACTGAACACTGTGGACTGTATTTAGCTCAAACACAAACATGCCCCACCCAAGGAAGTGCAAGGTTTGTCAAGAACATGGCCCCCAGATTAAGATCCTACTGCCAGAATAATAATTTCCTGGAATCTAAATGTCATTACAAGACTTCTTTTTTTTTTTTTTTTTTTCCGGAGCAGGGGACCAAACCCAGGGCCTTGTGCTTGCTAGGCAAGCGCTCTACCACTGAGCTAAATCCCCAACCCATTACAAGACTTCTTGAACTTTTCATTGTACTTAAGGCATTGCCAGTCACCATTCAAATGTATGTGTCTTCAGGAATTCAGGCCCAAGTCACTTCTCAGTGTTACCTGAACTAAATCTAGTGACAGAACATTTCCTTTTGCCTTGGCCTCCCTAGTGATGATGACATTACAAGTGTGACTGAACAGCACCAGCTACAAAAGAGCACTTCAAGAGACTAAACATTTATTGCGGGGTTCTGTAGTCCTAATTAGACCTGCAGTGTACACTCAGCTCTGCCTTTAATTTATTGGGTAGTCCTTTGAAAGCAACACTTATCCTGTACTGGGCCTGGTTCTCCACCTGTATTTCTAACATTTATTAACTCCACAAATATTTGTCTATTGCATACTGGCACTATGTGCTAGTAATACAGGGTGGAATACACAGAACCAACATTTACTAAATGTTTACTTTACACTTCACCTTTTGCTAGGGGAGTTATGTACACTAACTGATAACCTGTGAGATAGGTACTACTGTGATATTTTCCAAACACAACAAAGGAACACAGGCAGCGTGTAAATGAAGCCACTTCTCCGGGGTATCAAAGGACTTGACTAAAGATTAGATCAATACAAGGCTGTGGCTTCAAACCTACCACCCTTGTAACTACAACCAATTCTTGCTGCCCAATGCAATGACAATTTCAATGACTTTCATTTTGGTTCCAGGTCAGGAATACTGGGAGGGACACCCTCTTGTCACCACAAGGGTAGCAACGTATTGGAGTAGGTTAGAGAAAGATCGAGAAACCTACGTCAGGTAGGAACCAGCTCTTTCAGACTCTGGCAATTTCCACGCCCCGTAGGGAGAACTAGAAAGCGCGCGTGGGCGGGCCTAACACACGCACGCCCCTCGGGGCATTCCATTGGGTACAGCTGAGCGTGCCGGTTTTGTCAGGTCTGAATTCGGCGCCGAGCGGGCCCTTTTGGCTTCTCGCGGAGCCTGTTCCTCACCCCGGTACCCAGCTCCTGCCCCGCCCCCGCCCGCCCCCACTGGCGTCAGCTTCCTGTGTTGCTCGTCATTAATGAAACCAACGAGAGGATACCGCCTGCGTCTAGAGCAGCCTGGTCCAGAGCGTAACCGAGTGGGCCGTGGACGTGAGAGGAAAGCGGCGTAAGGCAGCGCTTTCCTGCCCTGGAGCCATTCTAGATGCGGTGAGTGCCAAAACCTCGGCCCCCACTTCAAGCACAACCCAGAGCAACTGTTTCTCTCACTCCCTTGGGAAGGCCTGGGCCCTAGCCTGGGGCCCTAGGCTGGGTCTTAGCGCATTCCCAGCATGCTCCACTAGGGAATGCCTTGGCAGGTGCGGCAGGAGGACCCAGCAGGAGTGGGGAAAAGTAGCCTTCCTAGAGATTCTCCCTTGGCCCTTCAGTGGGGACACTTAAATCCAGACTGGTACCCAGTCTCCATTTTGATCTCCATCCACTTTCTCCTTCTAAAAAAGTTTGTTTCAAAAATATACTTTCCATTTTCTCTTGTGTGTTCAGTTTAAGTTCCCTACTCTGTACAAAATATCCTATCATGCGGATTGTTGGTGTTAGATTTTTCTCTTGTTCCTCAGCCGAAAAAGAAAAACCGTTAAGATAATTTGTACAAAATATTTTGTTTAGAATTTGTATGTAGATGTTCTGAGTTTTAATAGTATTTTTGACGTTAGGAGGAAAAGTTCAGGAAAATTTTGACACAAAATCAGTAAGGGATTTGTCTGGATTGTTGTGTATTGGCCAGAAATAATAATCATGTGATAAGAACTGCAATTATGACAACTAATATAAAGGTGAATGTTACAATACTGTTTGGAAGCATAGCTTTTCTGTTGTTTCTCCTTTCCTATGACAACTGTTTATTGACCAAGTTCTCTGGATTACACAGGGAAACTACTATCTTGCCTTTCCCCACCCGCTTCCCCAAACACTCAGAGAAATTGCACCTGTCCTGCAGACAGCTGTCTTTGTGGTAGAAGTCGAAGTTCATTTCTTTTATAAGAAAACAATAGGAGCCAGAAGTGGTGCCACATACAAGTAATGCCAGCACATAGGTAAATGAAGGGATCACAGGTTCAAGACTAGCTGGAGCTCCATAGTGAGACCCTATCTCAGAGAGAGAGAGAGACAGAGAGAGACAGAGACAGAGAACACAAGAATTATCAGTGTAGTATCCTTGTAGCATTATAGCAAACTTTGGTGCAAGCATCATTTATGTTTACTAGATCCACATTTCTCACTTATAGGTCCCTTCTACCCCTGACTTTAGGTCAGTTATTTAACCTTTATGGTCCTCCATTTCTCCATTTAAAAGAAATGTGTGTGTGTGTGTGTGTGTGTGTGTGTGTGTGTGTGTGTGTGTGTGTGTGTGTGTGTGTGTGTCACTAGAGGGTGTCACCGCATTGAGCATTAGAATCAGATAAGGGTAGACTTTAAGTAGCCTGCTCTATCACTCTCCCCTTTATTCCTGAACCAGGAAATATGCTGAAGGCCAACCGCTTCAATAGTCCCCTGTCTCCAACCCCGTGGTGCTGGGGGTTGCCTTGCCCAGCTTTTTATATGGGCACTGGGTCTGGAACTCGGCTCCTCAAGCCCTCATATCCACTGAAGCATCTTTCCAGTCCCATTCCTTTAATTGACACATAACTGGGCGTATTCTTTAAAGGAGAAAAATTACCTCAGGTAGCTTCTAAGGTTCTTTTCAACCATAACAGACAAAGTAGAAGTAGAAGGAGCACAGTGGAACTTTGAGGAGTTGCAGAGGAAACTGGGAAGCATCAGGCTTGACGAGCAAAAAAGTAAACCATAACATTTTCCAGCTGGTTTATTTTTTAATTGGCTTTCCTTCCAGTTTCTAATTGAAATTAAAACACAGGAGGTTCCCCCTCCACCCTTTTTTACTTTCTCAAGGAATTAAGTATCTTTTGAAGAGATAAAAATAGTCACAAATGTTCCTCAAATATGCCTGTATTGACTTCTTTCTCCAAACAACTTTCCATTGTGGACTTTTATTATATCAATAGTTGATAAACTATGTAGTAAGACATTTAGTCTTAGAGGCAGAGTTAATTATAACATAAGATACTAACCACAAGAAATGTGTTTTTTTTTTTTTATTTTATTTTTTTTTATTAACTTGAGTATTTCTTATATACATTTGAGTGTTATTCCTTTCCGGTTTCAGGCAAACATCCTTCCTCCCCCTTCCTTATGGTGTTCCCTCCCCACCTCCCTCCCCATTGCCCCCTCCCCGACAGTCTAGTTCACTGGGGTTCAGTCTTAGCAGGACCCAGGGCTTCCCCTTCCACTGGTGCTCTTACTAGGATATTCATTGCTACCTATGAGGTCAGAGTCCAGGGTCAGTCCATGTATAGTCTTTAGGTAGTGGCTTAGTCCCTGGAAGCTCTGGTTGCTTGGCAAAGAAATGTGTTTTAAATTGCTTAAAATACCTCAGGACATTAACCTGAGGTTCAGTTAAATCAAGCAGTAGGTTGAAATAAATTTGAGACGTGGTGGTGGTAGTGGTAGTGGTGGTGGTGGTGGTGGTGGTGGTGGTGGTGGTGGAGGAGGAGGAGGAGGAGGAGGAGGAGGAGGAGGTGGTGGAGGTGGTGATGGTGGTGGTGGTGGCGGTGGTGGTGGTGGTGGAGGAGGAGAAATAATAGGTGGGTGGTGGTGCTGGTGGTGGCAGTGCTGGTGGTGACAGTGATGGCACCGGCGGCGCAGAAGTTGTGGCTGTAGCTGAGGTGTGGCGGCGGGAAACCTTTATTCCCAGCACTCAGGAGGCAGAGGCAGGTGGATCTCTCAGTTCAAGACCAGCTGGTCTACAGAGTGAGTTCCAGGACAGCCAGGGCTACACAAAGAAACCATGTCTCGAAAAAACAAAGTGGAAAGAAAGAAAGAAAGAAAAGAAAAGAAAAGAGAGAGAAAGAAAGAAAAAAGGAAGAAAGAAAGGAAGAAAGAAAACGAAGAAAGAAAAGAGAAATTTGAGTTTAAATTGAGTATCTGTTCAACTTAAAGGTCTTGATCTAAAACTCTTCTATAATAGCCAGAAATACTAACAGTGCAAGTTTGTCATACAAAATTTTTAGAGAATAATGGAAAAACAATGTTTATCACTTAGTTTCTAGGCTAATGCTTTGACTTGCCACTTGGTTAAATGATGTACAAAATTACTCCTCTCCTCTCTGTCTCTGTCTCTCTGTCTCTGTCTTTCTGTCTGTCTCTGTCTCTTGTCTCTCTCTCTCTCCCTCTCTGTTTCTCTCTCCCTCTCTCTCCATCCCCTCCCCCCCCACACACACACAGTGCAAATTCCACTCCGTGAATAAGTTTCTATAATCTTGCAGTTTCTACCTAATGGTGACCCAATACTAGTGGAAGGATACTGAAAGTCCTTGTCACAGTATGCTTTTCACCTGCTTTCAAGCATGTGGCCCTTTGGTTTTTAAACATTGAGAACAAATGTAAGTGTATAAGTGAAATGATTAGACTATGTATTTGAAAAGTCTTTTTCTTTGCAGGAAACATGCTTTCAGAAAGCAGTTCATTTTTGAAGGGTGTGATGCTTGGAAGCATCTTCTGTGCCTTGATCACTATGCTAGGCCACGTTAGGATTGGAAACAGAGTGCACCACCACGAACATCACCATCTGCAAGCCCCTAACAAAGATGATATCTTGAAAATTTCAGAGACTGAACGCATGGAGCTCAGTAAGAGTTTCCAGGTATACTGTATAGTTCTTGTAAGACCTAAAGATGTGAGTCTTTGGGCTGCAGTGAAGGAGACTTGGACCAAACACTGCGACAAAGCAGAATTCTTCAGTTCTGAAAATGTTAAAGTGTTTGAGTCAATTAATATGGACACAAATGATATGTGGTTGATGATGAGGAAAGCTTACAAATATGCTTATGATAAATACAAGGATCAATACAACTGGTTCTTCCTTGCACGCCCCACTACTTTCGCTGTTATTGAAAATCTCAAATATTTTTTGTTAAGAAAGGATCCATCACAACCTTTCTATCTAGGTCACACTGTAAAATCTGGAGACCTTGAATATGTGAGTGTGGATGGAGGAATTGTCTTAAGCATAGAATCAATGAAAAGACTCAATGGCCTTCTCAGTGTTCCTGAAAAGTGTCCTGAACAAGGAGGAATGATTTGGAAGATATCTGAAGATAAGCAGCTAGCAGTCTGCCTGAAATATGCTGGAGTATTTGCAGAAAATGCAGAAGACGCCGATGGAAAAGATGTGTTTAATACCAAATCTGTTGGGCTTTTCATTAAAGAGGCAATGACTAACCAACCAAACCAGGTAGTAGAAGGATGTTGCTCTGATATGGCTGTTACTTTCAATGGACTGACTCCTAATCAGATGCATGTGATGATGTATGGGGTGTACCGGCTTAGGGCATTTGGACATGTTTTCAATGATGCATTGGTTTTCTTACCTCCGAATGGTTCTGAGAATGACTGACAGAAGCAAGAGCATGCTTTTAGTAACTATATTAAGACATGGTATTATTTTTAATTGATAACAAATCTAACACAGTAGTATGTTTCTTTTTCTTATCTGGTTACACTGGTATAATCACACATTGAAGTCTACTTGTACATTGTCAAATGGAATGCTGTTTTAGCCTTGCATCATTTGTGAAAATTTAAATGTATTAAAAATAAATGTTTTAAGAATAACAATTTTTCAAATACATATTTATAAATACTATATTTATGTGATAAAGACTAAATTATAGACATTAAAATCTGTGGTGTATCTTTGCTTATTGGTTTTATACCTGTGTATTGGGGTTGGGGATTTAGCTCAGTGGTAGAGTGCTTGCCTAGCAAGCGCAAGGCCCTGGGTTTGGTCCTTACCTCCGAGGGAAAAAAAAAACATATGTCATTTTAGCTTTCTAAGATATACAAATGAGATCTCCAGGGAATTTGTGATTAAAGAGTACTTATAGCCCTGTGTTTCCTTTAATTTCTGAGGGAGCCTAGGTGCTTGAGAAAGGTAGGAGCAGGGTCTCACTGTTTAGTTCACGCTGGCCTAGAACTGGCAGTTCTCCTTAGCCTCCTGAGTGCTAGTGTTAATGCCACTGCGCCCAGTTGTTTCCCTTACTTCTGATGCAGATTTGTACTCTTTAAGGCACACCAATGCCAATGGATTTGCTCTCCCAAAATATACAACCAAGCAATTAAAGTATTCATTAACACTGTTAAGATGTCAGTTGTTTTTTTGAGAGGTCATGCAGTTATTTATATAGATTAGGCAATATTTCTGAAAGTTAATTAAGTAGCATTCTTTAGCATTTACAGTTTTCAGTAACTCTGTATTTCAGCATTCAGGTCAGACATTTGGAATGTAACTATAAAAAAAGTCATTTAACTGGTTTTCCCCCTTGAGGTCTGAGCTGTAGCTTGGATTAAATATATGATGTATTCATGTCTACTGGACAGTGAGTTCTGTGCACATCACCTTTGAAAACCTTGGTTTTGCTCATCTGGATGAATAAACACCTAACCTAAATGTGGAGGTTGTTGTTGTTTTGGTTTTGGTAACTTTAGAAAATTCTGAGATTTTCCCCAGAATCATGATTGTATCACACATAACTGATTTGCTTTGGTTTCCATTTATGGATGGTTAATGGTTAACCTCACCATCCATGTTGGATTACCATATCATCTGCTTAATTTCAAGTGACTACCTAAAATGCCTGCCTTGTGACTACAGCTATTCCTGCCCTCCTAAATGTGTACTATGCTTGGTTCTGTCCTGTCCTATAATCTGCGCTCATAAATTTGAGACTTCTTAGATATAGTATTCCTTGTACTTGGTCTTGTGACTCTAATATCTCCTTCAGATTTAGCAAACCAGTGTGCATTTCCTCAGGAAAGCATTGTGTTTCAGATTATTGATCCTCAAGGTAGTATGTCAAGCCTTTGTTTTAAATACTCTCTGACCTTCTTCCTTGGGATTTTGCTTAAGCTGAAGGATTATTTATTTCAAGGAATCATAAATCCTATTTAATAAGCACCATATTATGTGGTTGCAGGTGCAATTTACAGATCATGTCATGTTCTGTGTAAGTATAGTGATTAAAAAAACTCTATGACTCATTATTCCTAACACTAATGTTTTCTTATTTTTATTACATTTATTTTATTGAGGGGTGGGGTGCTATGCAAGCCAAAGTGCACATGTAGAGGTCAGAGGGCATCTTGTGGGAGTTAGTTTTCTCCTTCCACGATGTGGAACCTGGAGATCAAATTTCTATTGTCAAGTTTCACAACAAGCGCCTTTACCTACTAAGCCATTTATCTGGCTTTCTTTAAAATTTTCTATTTTAGGGACCAGAAAATTGTCTCAGTATTTAAGAGCACTTCCCGTGGATTTGAGGACCCAAGTTCAGTTCCTACTACCCATATTGAGTAGTTGACAACTTCCTTTAACTCAGGGATTCAACACCTTCTGGCCTCCACAGTCGCCTGCACACACATTATTTCTATTTTTGTTGCGTCACCTTGCCAGTACCAGTATATTTAAATGTTACTGGAATTGCCAGGCCCTGTCACTCAGGAGGCAGAAGCAGGGATATCACTCTGTGTGTGACCTTGTCTAGGTAGTGAGCTCTGGGATAGACAGGCAGGGCTACAGAAAGTAGCCATGTTGCAAAAATGTTAGAATGCATCCTTTTGACTTGTCAGTCAATAAATAACAAGGTAAATGTGGGCATTTAAATCAAATTCGTGGGGTTGGGGATTTAACTCAGTGGTAGAGGGCTTGCCTGGCAAGCGCAAAGCCCTGGGTTCGGTCCTCAGCTCCGAAAAAAAAAAATCAAATTCATGTTCGATTAAGTTTTTACACATGGTATTGGATTATAAAACGTCTCCAATAGTATGTTCCCTTTTTTGAAATAATGTATATCCAGGCTTGTAGATAAAAATTAACTAACAAAAATTGTAATACTGTGGTTTTAGATACAGATACACTTTTTTACATGTCAGGTGACTGCACGTGGAAAATCCACATTTAGTAGCTAGACACTAACCCTGAGCACACTGAGATTTGGGAGTGAGGTGAGGAAAAGTAGAGGTCCAATGCAAATTAATCATGAACGTGAGTAGCCATGTTAATCATATGGCTAATAACAACAGAATAGATCCACCACTTTAAACAACCACCCACAATTGAGACACCTCATTCAGCCACAACTAAGATGTAAATGTCTTCTAAAAGTTGAATTTGTCTTTTTCTGCTTAAGAAGACACTGTAGCCTAGCTTTAGCAAACCCCAGGCCATTTCCTTACATGAGCTTCATCCTCCTCAAAATGAAAACATGTCAACAATAAAAAAAATTATACTCCTTGGCTTTTCTTTTTTGATGTAGCAGAAATGTTATTGTGTATCAAATCTGGCTTATGAGACAAAGAGTTTTCTGGAGTTCATTTAACTAATTCCATTAGATTTTCTTAAAGCAGAACATACCTACATTAGAAAAATTGTAAACAACAGAATCTAGTGATGTGCTGTCATTCATTTCTGCTTCTTCCATTAAGTGTTCTTTGGGTGCAAAATTCAGTGCATTCAATGAATGCATGAGTGGTTATGTGCAAGTGAGAGCAGGTGCCTTTGGGGACCAGAAAAGGGTATCTAGTCTGGAGTTCCAGGCAGTTGTGAGCCACTGGATGTGTGTGCTGGGAATGCTGTTCCTGGTTCTCTAAAAGAACAGTACATGCTCTTAAACTCTAAGCCGTCTCTCCAGCCACTTTGTAGAGTTGTAATGTGTTTATCACATTTATTTTGTGTGAATGGATGCACAGGTACTTTCCACAGCACTTGTGTGGAGGTCAGAGGAAACTTAAAAGAGCCAGTTCTCTCTTTCTACCACATGAGTTCCTGGGATCATGCTCTGGTCTTCAGGTGTAGCAGCAAACACCTTTACCAGCGCAACCATCTACTCACCAGCATTGTTTGTTTTGTAAACTGTTGTTTCATTTTTAAACACAGGCTTTCTTTAGATGACATGAAACTCAAGGGAATTGTCCTGCCCCAAACTCCTCTAAGTGTTGAAATTATAGGCAGGAGCCACCTTGCCTGGAATTTTTGTTGAGTGTAAAATAATGGGAATGTATCATTGTACTTTGCTCATACTCACCCTCCTAGTATACTTCCTCATGCTACCTATTCTTTTTCCTTCTTCCCTCAAATGCCCCCTGCTTTGATGACAGGAGAAAAATGTGGGATATTTTTGTCATCCCCCAACCTACTCTGTTGTTATACCTCCCCCCCCTCCCTTTAGACTTCCTTAACCCTGCATAGTCTCTAGCAGAAATGAGTTTTCCTTTAGCATGGGAACAGTTCTTCTTTTTCTTTTTTTTTTTTTTTTTTCGAGCTGGGGGAACCAGGGCCTTTTGCTTGCCATAGGCAAGCGCTCTACCACTGAGCTAAATCCCCCCAACCCCTATGGGGAACAGTTCTTAAGAGTTAACCTAATTTCCTAAAAATAATTCTTCCAGGTTTTAAAATTAATCATTGTATCAGGGTTTATTAGTTCACACCTATAATCCCAGCTGAAGGGATGAGGTAGGAAGATCTCAAGTTAAACCTTATACTATGTAGTGAAACCCTTTTTCAAAAAAAAAAATCGATAATCGTGGACTAGCAAGATGGCTTACTGGCTAAAGGTTCTTTTTTTTAAGATTTTATTTATTATATGTATGTATGTGAGTACACTGTACCTGTCTTCAGACACACCAGAAGAGGGCATCAGATCCCATTACAGATGGTTGTGAGCCACCATGTGGTTGCTGGGAATTGAACTCAGGACCTCTGAAAGTCAGTCAGTGCCCTTAATCACTGAGCCATCTCTCCAGCCACCACCACCCACCTTGAACTCTTTTTTTTTTTTTTTTCTTTTTTTTCAGAGCTGGGGACCGAACCCAGGGCCTTGCGCTTGCTACGCAAGCGCTCTACCACTGAGCTAAATCCCCAACCCCACCTTGAACTCTTAGCAGATGTGATTATCCTCAGAAGTCCCAGACAAGATTTGCAAGATTTAATCCATTAATTCTATCATAAGGAGAGGGACTCATAACATCCTATGTATTCCTAAAGATATGGTAATTAATAGTTGCTTACTGGGCACAGCTCACAAGGCCCCACTCTTCCCTGAGAATATATAGGTAGTTGACAGTTATTGAGTGTGGACTCAGGAGGACCATACTCTCAAAGAGAGATAGGCAGTTAATAGTTGCTGAAAGAGACTTGGACCTCAACTATCCCAGAAGATGGCAGTTAACAGTTGCTGAGAATGGAGCTCAAAGAGGACACCCCTTAACAACCAAGGATAGATAGGCCATTAAGAGTTGAGGAGTCCCTACCCTTCCTAGAGAATAAGCAGTCAGTAGTTTAACCAGACATAAAATTGCCCATGCTTCTATAAATAATTATATAAATCCCCATTAAGCTCATTGGTTCACCAAGCTAGATGTGGATGAAATCTTTTCTTTGGTCAGTAGTTGGTGCCCTATAGGAGGTAAATAGGTATTTGTTCATCTTCCTAGAAATTCACACAAAATTAGAATATGGTAGTCCTTTTGCCTTAAAAAATCCTGGATTTTGAGAGATGCTATTTCTTTAAATTGACATAATATCCATGTCTTTGGAATGTTTTTAGTGATTCCACACAAGAATAGCAACATTATTTATGCCATTGCATTATTTCATTGGCAAAAGTTCTGGCAGAAAGAGCAGGACTTAAAGTTTTGGCATTTGTTTTGTTTTATTCCTGGATCAGGGCAGAAGAAGTGTCAGTGGTTAAGACTACTGACAGCTCTTGCAAAGGAGCTGAACCCAGGTTCAGTTCCCAACATGGAGTAAACTTCTGTAACTCCAGTTCCAAGGGATCAAATGTCTTCTCCTGGCCTCTGCAGGCACTAGGCACGTGGTGCATGGACATGCATTCAGGCAAAACACCTATACATGTAAAATATATTTTTTTTAAAAAATTATTGGATCTGATAAGAAACATGTAGGTACACAAAATACTAAATAAATGAGTACTGTCAACACAGAAGGAAAAGAGGACAAGTAGACTGGTCAACTGGTACTGATCATTTTTCTTCCTTTATTTCTCTAAAGTACATGGGAGGAGGCTTCATTGCTGTCTATATATTAAACACGAGCACCGCTATATACAGTTTAAATTTTTTAGTAACCACATTAAAGAGCAAAAAGACATAGGGAACGTTACCTTTCAGTATTATTGTACTTAACTCAAAGTATCTAAAGTACTGTCATTTCACCATGTAATCCACAAGAGTAATTAGTTAGCATTCTTTGAAATGCAGTGTGTGTTTGACAGTTATAGCACATGACAATTCATTTACCACATTTCCAGTGCTCAGTAGCACATATGGGTAGTGATTACCATACTGCATAACAGAGGGCTAAACAGTTACAGAAATGTGCCAGACAGGTTTAAATGTGAATGGGAGAAAACATCCAAAAGTCCTGTTTGGAGTTGTGTTGAGGGAAATGGAAACTTGAAGTTGGCAATGGTGGCGCACAGCTTTACTGCCAGCATGAAGGAGGCAGAGGCAAGTGGAGTTCGAAGCCAGCCCAGTCTACAAAGTAAGACCAGGACAGCCAGGTGATATTATGCAGAGAAACCCTGTCTCAAAAAAAAAACAAAACAAAACACAAAACTGGAAACTGGAACCTTTTAGTAAGCTACTACCTTGCATGAGTTCAATCCTAGGGCCATCCCCTTCAAAATAAAATCATTTTATTTGTAGCAAAAAACATTAAGTAGACATCTCAACTTTTCCCCATATATCAATGAGCCCAAACTACACATTAACTTTAATCACAATTAATATTTGCTCCCAGCTATCCTCAAAGCAATTGTTAGGCCTGCCCTTGCAGGTTGCATGCTTCTCTAGTTACCATTTTTTAAGACAGTAGTGAATAGCTTGAGCTAGCCTCAGAGAGATCCTACACACTCTGGAGGAGGAGAGGTGGTGGCCTCCTGAGTGTTGGAATTATTCCCAAGTAACTAGCTATTCCCTTGGATCTTTTTAAAGGGACCCAGCAAAAGCCTCTTAGATGCTATAACCTCTAAACTACCATAAATGCCATAAATCACCTGGTTTCAAGGTGACTGACAACTAGGAATAGCTCAACTCTCAGAACTGAGCTCATTTGAAAGGATTCTCCTAGAATATCTATTGAAGAGGAAAAGAGCATCCCTTCAGCAGCATAAACGACTGTGTGCCCATGTACTTCAAACAAATCCTACTCACTGTTAGCCTACTGTGAAACAGAAAATTACCAATGCACACTCTCATGACCCAGTGATTCAACTGTGGGCCGAGATTAACATGTTATGAAATGTTATGGGAAAGTTTTCTGCAGAACAGGCTTTGCAGTTGGATAGACTTAGGTTCAAATTCCATTTCTGCTGTTTACTAGCTATGTATCTTTGGGCAATTTAAATATTCTCAGAGCATTAGTGTCCTCATTTATAAACATCAAACTCAAAAGCTGCCTGCATGGAATCATAAAGATTAATGAAAATATGTAAGAAGAACTTGGGTATAGTGAACACCTAGGGGAATGCTATTTCCCCTTTTTCTCGTATTTGGACACTTTTAGTACTATAAATAATTATGTACCAATCCTTTGCATTAAATACCTTTTTATTTATTTAAATATTTTATGTACATGAGTTCTTTGTTTGCATGTACTTGTACACACCAGAAGATGGTATCCAACAGTTGTGAGTTGCCATGTGGGTGCTGGGAATTGAACTCAAGACCTTTGGAAGACTAGTGAGTGCTCTTTTTTTTTTCTTTTTCTTTTTTCTTTTTTTCGGACCTGGGGACCGAACCCAGGGCCTTGCGCTTCCTAGGCAAGCGCTCTAACCACTGAGCTAAATCCCCAACCCCGTGAGTGCTCTTGACCACTAAGCTACCTCTCCATCCCCTGCATTAAATATCTTGATGGTAAAAATATTGAGCTGCTGATATGAGTAACAGCTACTATTACATATTCAAACCAACAGGGAAACTAATGGTTTTAAGATAATATCTGTATAATTAATCTGTATAAAATAGCTTTGCCTGAGTTTTTAAACAAGTATTCCTAGCAGTAAGCCATCAATTACCTTTAAAAACATAAGCTTAGATTATGTTTCTCTTTTGCAGTAAATTAGATACTACTGAAACCTAAATTGCTTTAATTGACATGGTTCTTATTTCTTACACCTTAATCAAGAGGTCTCTGTTCAGACTGGAGAAAATCCTGCATAAATGAGACTCCTCCCTCTTTGTAAATGCTTTTAAGAGGCTGGTACTTGGGAGAGGATGCTGTGACACCAGGAAAAGCCCACTAAAGCCATGGGCCTCTCCTCAGACCTCATTCAGGAGCAAGAAAGCAGAGTATTTTGTGAATTCCTTCATATATATATATATATATATATATATATATATATATCTTTAACCTTATGAAATACAACATAAGTACAATATAAGTACCTAAATTTTTAATATATTTTGTCTTGTACTGTTTATAAAACAATAAGGCAATATCTGAAAAAAGCTACTTAGTAGATATGTTGGCTATAGCTATTAGACTAAATGAAGCTATTTTAAATATGTATTCAAGGGGTTGGGGATTTAGCTCAGTGGTAGAGCGCTTGCCTAGTAAGCGCAAGTACCTGGGTTCGGTCCTCAGCTCCGAAAAAAAGAAAAAAAAATATGTAATCAAATATATTTAAGTAAAACCATTTTCTTTAAGTTGAATTTTGTCTAAATGCTTATACCAGCAAATTAAAAAAAAAACCTTTAGGAACTGGGATGTAGCTTAATTAGTATAGTGCCTGCTTAGTATGCAGGAAGCCCAGAGTTTGTTCCCCAGCACTGCATTAGAACTTGTCCTAGTAGTGCACACCTACAGTCTCAGAACTTAGGATGTGGAGGCCAGAGATTGAGAAATTGAAGGTCACACTTCTTACTACACAGAGTTAAGTCCCACAGTAACTTAAGCCTAAGCTTCTTTGAAGAGGCTTCATTGAAAGGGAAATGGAGGGAAGAAAGGGAAGAACATAATCATGTATTGTGCCCTAATTCTCAGTAGGTTAACTTTAAGAAAGCTGCCCAGAAGGTACAGGACAAAATACTCCTCACCCTTACCAATTAAGGTCAGATACACTAAGTGAAGTGAATTTGTGCTTTAAAAATTAAATTTTAATAAAATATAATTTCCAAAACATTTTTATTTTTACATTTACTTATTTAGTGTGCACATGGGGTAGTCAAAGACTAGAGTCATTTTCCTTCTTCCATCATGTGGGTCTTGGGGACTGAACTCTGATTGTCAGCCTTGACAGCAAGTGCCCATCTTCCCAAGTCCCTGAAGTACCAATTGAATGAGTGAAAACCATTATACATAGAAGATGTTTCACATCATGACCAACTTTAGAATGTCAATATGCAAACAGAAGATTTAAGCCTTAAAGAATAAGTAAGCCCAATTAAACAAACACATTTTTTACAAGTCAGGCTGGGCAAGGTGCCTCCAGGCTCTTATCCTGAATTCTGCAAGCAAGAGGTTTATGAAACCAAGGCTAGCCTAGGCTTAAAGCAGCCCTACCACCTCCAGTCCCTAGGGGCTAAGAATGAATCTGAAACAAAGTGTTTGCCTACCATGGGTGAGGCCCTGGTTGAGATCGTAGGTTTGATTCTTAACACCAGGGAAAAGTTTTCTAAGGACTCAAGGACTATTAGCGTACACTGCCCAACAAGCATGCAGTTGCATCATAAAATCATCTTACTGGATTGCAAGTTTCCAGGTCTGTGGGCATCAGCTAAGGCAATCTCAATCTTGGGGACAAGAGGAAATACCCACTTTCAAGACAGAAATTGGTAAAAAAAAAAATAAAGGGCTGCCAGATCTTAACCGTCATAGTAGGTTTCATTTGATGAACAAGGAAACTGAATTTGTTTAAGGCTTATGTTAAAATGGCAGTTTCTCCAAACACCACCTTAATTCCTACCAATATTGCTGAAAAGCAAGTTCTTTGCTTACATGCTTGTATAAGCCAGAAGTTACTAATTACAGTACAAGAAATTAATTATAATTATCACTGACAAGCTGTATGATTAAAGATTAATAGGAAAAGGTGCAGCTTTGTATCTTGTAAATCTAGATGTTTCTCCTATGGTAGAATTCCAAGAATACTTGAATGGAGTAAATAATTTATTGTGCGCTATCATTTATTTTCCCCCATTCACTCTGACTGGAATTAAACTATTTGAAAAGCTTGGCATAGTAGTACACACTGGTAATTCAGGTACTCAAGGGGCTAAGGCAGGAGGATCAGGAGTTCAGGGCAGCTTGGACTATACACATAGCAAGACCTTTCTTCAAGTGGGAAAAGAGGAATCCTGAAACTGTTTGGACTGTTTGATGGATTTTTCTTTCTGTTTTTGCCTAAAGAAAAACCAATGTAATACATGTTGATAGTAAGATATGTGCAATGGGTTAGAGACATGGCTTAATGGTTGAAAGCAATTGTTGCTCTTGTAAAGAACCAGAGTTTGTTCTTGAACCCACATGGTTAATCACAAAGAGCTTAATTCCAATTGCAGGGAATTGGACCTGACCTGTCTGGGCACCAGGCACATAGGCGGTACATATCCATGCTGGCAAAACACTCATACATATACGATTTTTAAAAATAAGTCTGCTAAACATCATAAGCCCTTGAACTAGTCTTCCACATAAAAGCAATGCCTATACTTCTATTTTTAGTTAACTACTTCTGATGGTTAACACATCTTCTAATCAAGTTGGTTTTTTTTAATCCATTTGAGGCATTGCGTCTCATTACTACTTGTATTTGCTGCATTTCACACACTAACAAAAACAATCTATGTGACTATAATTGAACATTAGTAGAGAGGCATGCCATTCTAACTAGGATTTTAAGGGAAACAATTTTTTAGTACTTTGTCTTTTATTTCCCCAAGTATTCAAGGATAAAATTTAGTGTTCTTCAATTGTAACTCTAAAGCAGATATGTTAATACCCCCCACCCTGTGACTTTTGTTTCAGAGTTTTATTGTTGGAAATAGCACCTATGTAGTCCAGGCTAGCCTAGAACTCACATTCATCTGGGATTAATAAACTGTTCATAATAAACATATCAGAAGAAATTCCTGAGAGTTTCTTCCTTAATCCATTCTATGATAAGGTTAGCTTTATAGATAACGTAGAATAAGCTGGTTTCCAAGCCATAACCTGCCTCCGTCTGCCTTCTGAGTACTGGAATTATAGGCAATTATACAGGCATTTTTCACACAGGTCTCCTTAAGTAGCAGGGCTGGCTTTGAATCACTGACAGTCCTACTTAGGTCTCCATCTGCCATCAGGCATGTACCACTACACTCAATGTCCTAATTCTAATGTTGAATTTGAAATTGACCGTCTTGTTTTGTTCATTCACCTCTGATCTAGTGTCATTGTTGTCCTTTACTAGGAATTCACTGGTTTGAAAACAATACTAAACAACTAATGTTTTAGTTGGTAAACCTCACTTTTCTTGCCATAAAGTTTACCAAAAATAGATGGAAAGCATAAAATATAAAAATATGTATCATTCATTTACATGCATCAGTCTTTACAGAGACCTGTATGGCTTCATTCCAAATTGCTATAAGATTATGATATTATTACAAGTAGTTACTTGATCCAATTTTTGATGGGCTAATATGATTGAGCAGATTTAATATATATGCTTTACAGTTTCCACAAAATATTTTAATGGCCTACTCTTAAAGCAACTTTCTGGATGCTCAAGACCTCAGAAGTAATAGATATATTGACATGGGATTTATGTTTTCACTCTTTCTTTCATTACAAATCAGCTTTAGTAGATACTCCTTTAGAAGCTGGAATCATTTTGAGTTTCCTAAAGAACACTGACAGAGATGTTCTCAGTATTAAGCAACCTAGATAAACAAAATTAAAATGCTTACCACACTTTGTTTACATGATCGCTGTGTTTATGTTACCATGACCAACAAAAAGAATGAAATACGTCTGCAAATTAGTAAATTGCTATTTTTATTTTCTTCTGAAGCACTATACCTAAGAATAGTGTATCCTCAGTTATAATGAGTATAGATGGGCAACTTGTATCTATAGAATTATTATTCCATAAATATCATCTGATCTGTATTTGAGGAATATCAAATCCCTCAATTTGGACATGTTCTTGACTACCCATGAGATAAATCCATCTGGTTTTGTTTAAAATTGATAGTGCTTTTCAACAAAAGAGAGAAGAGACGAATATGAGCCAGGCTTGGTGCAGCCAGCCCGTATTCCTTTCTTGGGAGGCTGAAGCAGGAAGACCATAGGTTCAAGACTGTTGGGTTATATAGTGAGTTCAAGGCTTAGGTAATTTAGTGAGACCTTGTCTTAAAAAGAAACTAGAGGGTTGGGGATTTGGCTCAGTGGTAGCACAAGGTCCTGGGTTCGGTCCCCAGCTCCGGGAAAAAAAAAAAAAAAAACTAGATACAGCCCAGTGTGAGAGCACTTGCTTATTAACACATACAAAGTCTTGGGTTCAACCTCAACTACCCGGAGTAGGATAGCTACTAACAACTTCAAAATATGAATCTGCTAAAATTGGACTGATTACTCAAGCTTTAAGCCACTGAATGTGGGACAACCATCTAACTTGGAATGGTGAATGTTACAACTCCAAGGCATATGGGTTAAAAATAATTGTTTTCCATCTATTGTGTGTATAGGTCTTTTGTGTGCATGTATTTCTTTGCACCACATATGCCAGCTACCCATGGAGGATCTTCTAGATGCCCTAGAACCATTTACAGACAGTTGTGAGCCACCATGTAGTTTCTGGGAACTTTACTCCAGTCCTCTGCAATAGCACCCTGTGCTCTTAACCACTGAGCTATCTTTCTAGTCCCACATTTGGATTTTTTAAAAACTTCATACTGAATACAATATAAGGGATTCTTTTATAGTTAGTTTATATGTAATCTGTAAATTTTTTTGAGATGGTCTCACTCTGTAGCCCTGACTAGCCTGGATTCACTATGTAGAAGGACTGGCCTCAAACTCAGATCTACCTGTCTCTGCCTCCGAAGTGCTAAGAGCCACCATGCCTAACACAAATTTGCAAAATTCTAATGACTAGAATTGTAAAAGTATTATAATTAACACTGACTTTATAAATTGGTCTTGGGGCAACCACCACTGCCTAATTTTGCTTCAAGAAAATTTCTATACCCACTATACTAGAAGGCCTTCAATTACAAGAGCTTTTTGTGTATTTTCTCCTTTATGTCATACTATATAGTATAGATACCTATTGAGATCAACTGACCTAAGATGAGTAAAAGCCAACTATACATGAGAATAGCTGGAATGTAGACTAAGTTTGACAGAGATTTAATTTTGAAACTTAAAACTAGTGTCACACTGCTTGAAAGGTAACAGGCTCTCTCTATTACTCTCAGGAATATAGGTAGTTTCCTTCAACCACGCTGCATAATGTGGCTTATCTTTCTAAGAGTTTAGCATCTCTCAGTTGGCTTCCATACATAGCCTAATGTTTAAAAGCTGAAAAGGCCCACACAAGTAGAATGGTACCCCTTATTAAAACTGATGAGATGACGCCTCAAACTCAGGACAGGCAGGCAACATACAGGCCTAGATAAAGATGTTGAATATTTTAAAAGTATTCTCTATACCCACTGTTAACAGTGGTTAGGTACAAGGATAAATTATCTTAGACACTAGGAAACATAAAGTTTAACTTCTCCAATCTATGTTCCTGTGTGCCATGGTCTTCATTGTTAGCTCCACACAGACAGTCTTAGTCCACTAACATTACTTTAGCAGCAAAAATAAAAGTTTAAAGTTTGGTTTTGGCACAAGTGGGACATATATCATTTTTAATAGACATCAAAATGAATGTTTCTATCTTGAAATTAGAGACATGATAATTTGAAATCATAAGTCAAAGCATAATTGAAGACTTTTACTGAGATAGCATCTCACTTACTATGCAGACTTGACTAGCCTCAAACTCACAGAGCCTCCTGCCTGAGTGCTGGGATAAAAGGAATGTACAGCCACACCCAGCAAGACTTTTGTTTTTAAGAAACCTTCTTGAAAAATGATTTCTAAACTTATGAGAATATTTACATTTGTATCTACCAGGAAAAACTATGAACATCAAGCTATATAAAATACAATTGTCACAACAAAAGAAAAACTTTAGCTATACAACTTGAAGAAAGATGTAGGAAATAAAATATCAGAGCATCTGAGGGGCTGGAGAGATGGCTCAGTGGTTAAGAGCACTGACTGCTCTTCCAGAGGTCCTAGTTCAATTCCCAGCAACCACATGGTGGCTCACAACCATCTGTAATGGGATCTGATGCCCTCTTCTGGTGTATCTGAAGACAGCTACAGTGTGTTTATATATAATAAATGAATAAATAAATCTTTTTAAAAAATATCAGCACATGTCTATGGTGTAGAGAAGACAAGATTTTGGCAGTGATAAGCATTCTGGAAGGAGCAGGGCAAATTCTCCTGCCTTACTCCCCCCTTACAGCCTAGATGAAATATTATCCCAAGTTATCAGCCATTCTTTACTCTTTATAGTTACCAAGAAACTTCTTGTTTATTAATCATTTACTCTATGTAGGCCAATTATACAAATTAATATATTTATATTATAATTGGGAAATCTCTTAAATCTTACAAAGGTCCACCAGTCCTCACTGATGGTTTGCCAATCTGAGGATCAAATCTTCTATCTGTATTCACCTATATTATGTCCTGGGAGGTCCACTGGAACAACCAGCTGAATGATCTCTCTCTCTCTCTCTCTCTCTCTCTCTCTCTCTCTCTCTCTCTCTCTCTCTCTCTCTCTCTCTATCCACTCTCCCCATGTCTAATGTAACACAAGTCACCACAATCTTATAAATGTCTGTATCAATCTGAAAAATAAAATCACATGTCAAGATTGGTAAACAACCAAGAGAGATGGCTGAGACACTAGCACAGCAAGGTAATTGGGAAGAAAAGTTAACTCCAAAAAAGATTACTGTTCTTTCTAAAGATGGCCTGTGGCCCTAATGATAGGTGGCATACATTTTGAAAGGAATATAATAAAACCCAAATCTGAAAGTTTAAATATTTTACGGTATGATTTGACTTAAGAAGGTACTTAATGAACCTTAATCTGATGAAACCTGTTTTTTACAGGATTATATAGTGTATACTGCTGTATACAAAGGGCAGTGATATAATGAAAAAAAATAGAATGTATCAACTTCATAAGACAAAGCTACATTTCTTAAATGATTTAAAAGATAAAGAAAATGAATTTATAAATTAAGATAGAAATATCAACCAAGTACCATATAAGGATCTTATCTGATCCCTAACTCAAGAAAACTAACAGTTTATAAAACTTGAAAAGAGATAACTGAAGGAATCTGACAAGTTTACATAATTGATCATATTAGAAAATAACTTTTTTTTTCCTTCATTTATTTTTTTTTTGGGGGGGCTGGGGATTGAACCCAGGACCTTGCGCTTCCTAGGCAAGCGCTCTACCACTGAGCCAAATCCCCAACCCCTAGAAAATAACTTTTTAAGCATTTTCAGGGTATTGTAACTATTTTAAAGACTATTTCTCTTCTTAAATATACATCTTACAGTAGGTAAAGGTAAAATAGTAGGCTAACCTTTGCTTCACAGTAACTGGGGAATAGGGACGAAAGCTGAGGCATAGGCTGCTAGAACGAAGCACAGTGATGAAAGAAGGACAGTCTATTATACTATACCCAGATTTTACACTATGTTTGGAACATTCCATAGTGAAATTTAAAACAATAACAAACACATTCACACATACACATGGAGGGAACATTTCTCGGTGTTCTCAATAATGGAAAAAATTCTAAATCTAGCTTTTGGCCCCATAAATAGACAAACTATCTAGCAGTCCACCACAGAGTAGCAAACACGTTTACCAAGCCATCTTCTATCATTGGCCTAAATAGGACATGGGGTTGTCTGTTGAGTTACTTACCAGATACCTTTTTTTTTTTTTTTTTTTCGAGCTGGAGACCGAACTCCAGGGCCTTGCGCCTAGGCAAGCGCCTACCACTGAGCTAAATCCCCAACCCTACCAGATACCTTTTAATGTCCAAGTTTGCTACTCAATTGCTTTGTGTTTAAGAAAAGTTAAAATAGGAGCTGGAAAGATGGCTCAGTGGTTAAGAGCACTGACTGCTCTTCCAGAGGTCCTGAGTACAATTCCCAGCAACAGACAGCTATAGTGTACTCACATATATAAAATCAATAAATCTTAAAAAAAAGAAAGAAAAGTTAAAATAATTTCTGAAACTAACAGAATTTTAGCATTCGCAGAATTTTTATTCAGCATAACCATAGAGGCATTGTCTTCATGCTGTCATACAGACACAGACACAGATACAGCACAGTATCTATAGTTAGCCCAAGCACATTCCTTTGGAAGCTCATTTATATGTCTTCATATGCCACAGCCCATCATTTAGATAATGGATATTTTCAATGCCAATTCCTTTGTTGACTTTCTCACTGTAGAAAGAATAAACAGATAAACATGCTTTATGAATTTTATATTTATGCATTCATGATAAATACAATCTGAAGTATCTTGATATTTCATAATCATTGAGCAACATGTAAAAAATTTATTGTCATTATATTATTTCCTACATTACAGACTCTGTGGCAGTTTGTGGGGTTTGGATGTTTGCTTGGTCTGATACCTCTTTTAGTTGGCTATTTGTTTTTTGTGGCGCTATAGAATCAAACCCAGGGCTTTAAACATGCTACACAAGCACTAAGCCACATAACCACCTCTGAAATTCATATTAACAGTGATTCTAAAGCTGGGTATGCAGCACACATCTGTAATCCCAACACTGGTGGCAGATTAGGAATTCAAGGTTAACCTGGGCTACAAGAGACCTTATCTCAAAACCCCAAAAATTAGTCAGGTGATGATAGCAAATTCATTCTCATTCTCATTCTCTCTCTCTCCCTCACCCCCTCCCTCTTGTAAATTCTCTTAATCCCAGCACTTGGGAAGCAGAAGCAGTCGGATCTCTGTGAGTTCAGGACCAGCCTGCTCTACTGAGCTAGCTCCATGACAGCCAAGGCTACACAAAGAAACCTGTCTTGAAAAACCAAAACAAACCAAATTAAATTAAAATACTAATTTTAGCAATCTAGCAAGCAAACAGAATAATACCAACAGACTAGGCAAATATCAACATAGTAAACCTTGAAACAAAATAAAATTTAGATTATATATATATTGGAAACATGCCATATTTCTTCCATCACCAGATCAGAATGTAAAATAGTACATAGTCCTGAACTATAGCATGATTTGTTTTTGAGGCAGTTTCATTTTGTGGTCTCAAATAGCCTCAAACTCTCAATCTCTCTGCTTCCACCTCCCAAGTGCTAAGATTCTAGTCATGTGCAACTATACCAGCTATATGTGTGTTTTAAAAACTAGCAGTAAAACACACACCCTTCTATTACCAACTTAAATCTAGATACTTGAGAAAATCCTAAAGTACCACATACATAGGTGTATAATACTGTTTTAGCATGTTTCCTTTCAAAACGCTTAAGAGTGTAACCCTGAAGACAAAGGGCTTCCTAAGTGTTAGGAAAAAATAAGAAATGACCTACTTGGCTTAGGTATTTGTAAGATGTGGTATGAATAACATCAAACTTCACCTGAAACAGATGCTTCTTGAACTACCACTCATATGTCAGTTAAAGGAGCCTAGAGTGAAACTTACATATCTTCTGCAGACATCTTCATGACGCCCACACATAAAGCATGTTGTTTTCCTTCTGCCATGATTGCCTGAAAACAAGCTAAGAAAACTACTTCTCAATTTGGGGAAGGGAAATATGAGAAACAATGATCCTTTTGCCATTTGAACCAATCTTTTGTCCTCTCCTAAGCCACTGACTCCTTAGGAGCAGGAACCTGCGAGTCTGTGGGTGCAATGTAAATATCCAATAAGTCATAAATGAATTAGTCCCTTTAGTTTCAAGCCAAGTATCAGTCCTGTACCTCTGTATGTACCAAACCAGGAATCAGGCAAAAAGGAGATAAAACTTACTGTGGACAAACAGTACAATCTGTGAAATATATAGCAACTGTTTTAGTACTTTTCACCACCAAATAGCAGCTTTATAGTAAATAACACATAAGATAATTATATTCCCAGCTGGGCAAAGTACAAGCTGATAAATCGCCACACTCAAAAAGTTGGAGAAGAAAAACCATAAATTTCAGGAAAGCCTGGGCTACATAGCTAGTTTAAGGCCAGCTCTATGTTATATAGCAAGACATTGTCTGAAAAAAAAATACATTTCCATTCTGTTTTGAAGAACCCATCATAACAGTTTCAACCTTTATATAATTAAAACAATGAATACATTTAAAGTTTCTATGTGTCATGCTGTAATTTTTTGGTTTTTTTTTTTTTTTTTGTTCTTTTTTTCGAGCTGGGGACCTAACCTAGGCCTTGCGCTTCCTAGGTAAGCGCCACCGCTGAGCTAAATCCCCAGCCCATAATTTTTGTTTTTAAGTTCAAATATATACACAATCTCTCTATAACTTTTAATAATTCCTCTAAATCTGTTATTTCAGATGAGTAAAACTATCTTCAAAGGGGCGTAGGGGATGATGGTAAAATTTACTACTAGGAAGATTTTCAAGTGAAGGAAAACAACAGAATTAAAAACATACCACTGTTTAAATCTATAAACATAAAAGATAGAGTCCTCACAGAGTACTTTTTTTCTGTTGGCTTTCTAGTGGTCCATTCAATGTAGCAAAAATAATTTGGGGGTTGGGGATTTAGCTCAGTGGTAGAGCGCTGCTTAGCAAGTGCAAGGCCCTGGTTCGGGTCCCAGCCTCGAAAAAAAAAATAATTTGAGCACCTAGTATGTAACTAGCATCTATGTCAATAAGTGTATCTAACATACACAACTTATTCTATCCTTAAGCTATAAATACCACAAAAGGAGACGTTTTAAGCACAAGGCACAGAATATACCTTTTCTTTTTTGGTAGTGCCACACTATGTACCATTCACAAAGATCCTCTTGAGTGCTAGGACTAAAAGCATGTATCTACCATTATACCCTGATATTTTCCTTGTTGACTACATAACTCAGGCTGGCCTCAAACTAACAGCAGTCTTCCTATCTCAGCCTTTCAAGTGCTGGGATTACAGACGTAAACCACCACGTCCAGTTAAGACATACCTTTAAACACATTCCAAAATACTAGTTTTTTTTTTTAATCTCATAGTGATTTCCTTGTTCTCACCAACTACTATTCCCTTTCTCAACTTGAGGCAAATGAGTACTCTGCTAATGACAAAGCAGAAGATGGACTCCTGTCGGAATTGACAAAAACCTATTTAATAGATAATATAGTTCAATGAAGTACTAATGCAAAACAGAAATGATACAGAATCACTTAGTCCTATCCATGGTGTAAATATACCCTTTAAACTGTATGGAGCAGAGGTTTAGCGGTAGACCTCTGTAGTAGCAGTACCTGGGAGGCTGGGTCAGGTATGGAAACTCAAAATTAGTCTGGATTGTGAAAGGGGGGGGCAGACCTGATGGTTTACACTTGTAATCCAGCAGTTAGGAAGTAGAGGCAAGAAGATTGAATGGGTTCCAGGCCAGCCTGGGATACATGAGACTGTGTTTCAAAAACAAACAAGAGAAAAAAAAGTAGGAGTGGTTTCCTCCCTAGCAATCCCTAAACAAAACAGATAATAGGAATGGTGATCATGGCTTAAAAGACCAGCATAGCCAAATGTTATGGTGCACACCTTTACTTCCAGTGCTTAGGAGGCAGAAGCAAGATCTCTAAGTTTGAGGCCAGCCTGGTCTACATAGCAATTTCTATGCCAGCCAGGGGTATATAGTGAAACACTATCTCAAAGGAATAAAAAAATCCAACGTAACAAGTTGTGCTATACATGAAGACTATTTTGATTTGAATCTGTCTCGGTTTGCTACTAGTTTGTTTGTTTTTGAAATCAAGTCTCATGTACTAGCCTTGAACTTATGGCACTGGTCCTATGTCAGCTTCCCAGGTGGGGGAATCAGGTGTACACCACTACTTATATCTCCTTGTGCCTTTCTTTGAACTAGTCTGCTTTTCACTCCTGGAGTTATTTTTATATAGGTTTCACTTGCTCCTTATTGTCAGAATCTACGTTACAGTGTCTGTAAATGCATTTATTTGACCTATTACACTCATTATTAATATCTGCTGCTTTTTTTTCTACTGAGACTTGAAATCATGCAAACTAAGATAGTCAAGTTTAGTCAAGCTGGGGGCCATATTTGAGAACTGATACAAGCATATCACCAGTAATTCAAGCCTCCATCTTAAAAAAATTTTTATTCAAATATTTTTAAGTTGGATATATTAAAATCTCAAAATATTTTCTAAATATGCATGTGTGCATGCATGCATGCATGTGTGTTTAAGTGTGTTTAGGAATCAGGAGTGGCAGTGCTCACTTGGAATCCCAATACTTGGAAAGTTGAACTAGGAGAATCACCATAAGTTCAAAACTAACTTGTGCAGCATATCAAAGCTATCTTCAAAAATAAAAATAAATACGCATTTCTCAAGTCCAAACCACCACCAAAAAGTGAATTTTTAGACAGAATATAATAATGCATGCTGCCCAGCACTAGGAGATTGAAACAGGAAGATTCACAGCCACCCTGGGCTACCTAGTGAGTTCTAGACTAATCCAGGCTACACAGCACAAGATACACCTCCACCCATCCCTCTCTTTCTCTCTCAAGCAAACACAATTAAAAACTCCTTTTTTGAAAGAGAGAGAGTTTCTCTGTGTAGCCCTGGCTGTCCTGGAACTCTCTGAGATCCACCTGCCTCTGCCTCCTGAGTGCTGAAATGAAAGGCTGAGCCACCATCACCCAGATAGTAAAAGTGAAGTTTAAGGTAATGCTGAGGACTTCTGGCATTTCTCCTAATGCGGAGTGGCTTGAGCTGTGAGCATCCATACCTGCTGCCTCAGTTCAGTTCCCTCTTGAACGCTTTTACTCCACTGTATCTGGACAATCAAACTAAACATTAAAGCGACAAGTCATGCGCAAACAAGGGTCCACACATCACTTATAACCTATTCAGAATCAAGTTTCAGACGCTTCCTGAGTCTGATAATAGCATGTAAACGGGCTGCAATGACATGGGAACTCCTTCATAACTTTTCAATTAGCTTCTGTAATTAACCCAGGTAAAATGAAACATAATTTATCATTAAGAAATTAAAAGGGAAGGCAAGATAGTTCAGAAGGTATAAGTGCTTTGAGACACAGGCCTGATGACCTAAATTCTATCCTAAGAATAGGATAAGTAGATAGAGAGAATTGACTCCTTTTTAGGTGTACATGTGTAAACACACACACACACACACACACACACACACACAAATATTAATTTTTTAAAGAAATAAAAAAGAAATTAGGCATGATGATAATATATGCCAGTAATCCAATGAACCAAGAGTCAGGAGTTCAAGACCAGTGTTGGCTATATCATAAATTCAAAGCCAGTTTAAGATATATTAAGACTGTTGAAGAAGGAAGGAAGAAAGGAAGGCAGCAGGCAGGCAGGCAGGCAGGCAAGAAAGGAACTGGGAATAGTAGTACACACCTATAATCCCAGAACTCAAAAAGCAGAGGCAGGATTATAGAGAAGACAAAGATAGCCTGTGCTATACAGTAAATTCTAAGCCAGCCAGGCATATATAATATATAATATATAATATATAATATATAATATATAATTTATATATGTGTGTATGTGTATATATATATATATATAGAGAGAGAGAGAGAGAGAGAGATATTAAAAAAGAAGAAAGAAAAGATAGATAGGTATTATGGCACATACCTTTTAAACACAGGACTGGGAGGCAGAGGTAGCAGACTTTCATGAGTTTGAGGCCAGCCAAGGCTACATAGTGAGACTGTCTCAAAAAAAAATACCAAAGCAACAACAACAAAACCAGAATATAACTGGGACTTGGAAGAAGTGAATAAGATTACAATAGATTGTATATATGTATGTAAAAAATTATAAAAGAACCTTATTTGCTAAAAAAAGATTGTAAAAAGGAGCCAAGGGTGGGCAGTGATAGCATATACCTTTAATCCCAGCACTCAGGAGGCAGAGGCAGGCAGATCTCTGAGTTCCAGGCCAGCCTGGTCTACAGAGTGAGTTCTAGGACAGCCAGGACGAAACAGAGAAACCCTGTCTCAAAAAAACAAAAAGCAATCAAACAAAAAAGGGAGCCAGGCATGGTGGTGCTTGCCTGTAATGACAGAACTTGGAAGGTTACTTATAGAGCACCCTGGCTACCCTGGGTTAAATGAGACACTTTCTCAAAACAAAAAAGAAGACAGAAAAAGGATGCTTGTTTCCAAGTTTGTTTCACATCTTTTCATGGCCAAGAAAGAGTATGTCTCCTTTAGTTCAGCATGCTGATACATACCTATAATCCCAACATTCAGGAGGCAGAGGTAGGAGAATTGCCATTGACCTGAGACCAATTTGGGATAAGTGGTAAGTTTTAAACCAGCCTGGACCACATATTGAGTTTGAGGCCATCCAAGTCTACATAATAAGACTTGTCTCAAATAATAAATAAAGTAGAAAGAAAAGGAAAAAAAGTTGGCTTATTTGAGTTTATCTCTCATTTCTCTTTGTCCAAAATTAAAAAGTTCCCTTCAATAGGGTGTGGTAGCAGATGACTGATCCCAGCAGTTGGGAGACTAAGGCATCAGAATCACAAGTTCAAGACTAACCTTGACTTGGCTCTGAAGAAATAATAATATAAATTAAAAACAAATGTAACAGTCTCTTGGATGATAGATCTTTCAATAATGACAAGAATACAATGATCAGTTTTCAGTAGTTAAACCCTGGGAAGGATACAACAATAGTATCTACTGCAGCAGGATAAAGCTTAGCTCCAGGAGACGTTAAGCCGGGACACATGATATTTGCTCCACTGAGTACAAATTTGATGGCTCCTTTATCAACCTGCTGATGTGGCAAGATAAAAGGATCTACAAGAGAAGAAATAAATTATACAAATTAATATGACTGAAGACTCAGGACCGCTGGAAGAGCAGTCATGCTTAACCTCTGAGCCATCTCTCCAGCCCCAGGATTTAATTTCTATCAGGTTTTTTTTTTTTTGTTCTTTTTTTTTCGGAGTTGGGGACCGAACCCAGGCCTTTGCCTTCTAGGCAAGCGCCTACCACTGAGCTAAATCCCCAACCCCTTCTATCAGGTTTTGATCTGAAAAAAAAAATCAATGCTTAATTGAATACTTATACTTAGTTTTATAAATATTAAAATATCTCACCTGCTTAAACAATTTTGCTACTCCTGACCTCTATAACAGTAGGCAATTAAAAATTTATCTCCTTGTGATTGACTTTAATTTTTTTACAAAGAGATAATTCATTCAGTCACCAGTACTCATCATCAATAGAACCTATAAGTCACTACTTTTCTTTCTACCTCTTGGCAACAATAACAAACTGAAAAGGAAATATTTGTTTCCATTTGAAAAGTTCTTTCTCATTGGAATTAGATCTTCCTTCAACTTTTTGTAATATACTCAAACTAACAATCTGTAAATGTATATATAAAATAAACAATATATTTAGTTTCAAGACATCTGTCCGTGTACTCATTAGTAATAAATAGGATTTCCATATTTACCCAATGCAGAGATAATTACAGAACTCTAATAACAACCTTAAATGAAAATGGTCAAAGCCCTTTTTAGCTTATGTATATGTTTACAATTACATACTGGTCTATTCTTCCAACTGCAATAAGGACAGGAGTGTATGTCTGTCTTTGCTTACAATTGTAACACATCTTAGTAAGTAGCCCAGTGCCCACCACATAGAAAGTTCACTAAATAATTATTGAATTAATATATTTCTGGGGTCTTTATTTGTTTGGGGAAAATGCATCACTCTGTAACCCAGACTGGCCTCAAAATTGTATCTATCTCTTGTCTCAGCTTCCTAAGCTCTGTGATTATATCTGTGAGCCACCACTCCAGGCTTTTATTGAATGGATGAACTAATGAATGCTTCCTTGTGTGTGTGTGTGGTGGGCTTTCTCTAATGCATAAGAGAATTTGCATTTTTTAAGACTTATCACATGATGGGGAGCCACTTTACCTTTATATTCCTGATTACTTGGCACTAATAATAAATAAAGCATCAGAAGTAACTTTCTATTCCTATAGTTTTCAACTCCTTTTGTATATTTTTATATTCCAAAATGTGTATTTCTACCAAGACTTACATTTATGAAGTAATCTTAAGGTTGGATAAAAAGGCCCTTCTCTTTGTCTAAAAAACAGTAACTCTCCATTTACTGTAAGGATTTCTATGTGTTCATGGCTGTAAGAAAATGTCACAGAGAACCAAGTTAGATACTTTCTTTCAAAAATGAATGTAAGTCAAACATCCTATAAAAATTATAACATGAAATATATACATACAAAGATATATTATTTTCCAGTAAATATTCTGACCAAAAAATACTTGTCCAATACGGAAAAAAGGGAGGAAATATGACCTGCTACAGCCAATTTCATTCTACATTTTATTATTTTAATTCCACTGTCAAGTATAAAAATAAATCTCAAGAGCAAACTGAAATGAATCCACTTATAAATAAAAACAAATCTTTGATAAAATAGTACACAAAGCAGCATTTTCATATATGTAGATAAGATTAAAAAATAGAAATACAACTTTTAGAGTTAATTTTGTCTATCCTCATCATTGGTCTATCGATATCTAACCTTTGATATTCAGCTACTCTAATCTTTACATGGAGAAAAACAAGGACTTACCATCGGACAATTTTCACAGGATCTTTCTTAGGCATGATTTGATTAAGCCATGGTTCAATACCTGGAAATTGCTCTAGCAATTGATTTTTAATACCCTTAATAACCGAGGTTTTCAACTGGATGCAGTTGGACACATTTTCTTTTTCATCAAATCTGGCAAATGATTTTTTTCGAGGAAAAAAAAAAAGGGCATTGCTAAGCAGAAGAATCAGAAAATCTAAAAGTAAGGTTCTAATTAATCATCTATTCCCAAGCAAGTACTCATGCTTAAAATAATTATGAAATAAATTGTTTTTAAAATACCAATTTCCATTTGTCTTATCAATACAAAACCAACGTTTTAAAGAGAGAATAAACTGTCATACATACTGCAATTAATGGGGGTAGAGCAATTGTTATACTAGAATCTGTTATCAGTTAATGAAAATGCCTTTTACTGAAAATTTCTGCTCAAAGAAAAAAATACTTATTCCCATCAATAATAAAAATCTATTTTTTTAAATCTAAAAGAAACCTCACACATTGAAATACAAAAGACCAACCGAAGCATAACAAAGGAATGAGCCCCAGCAGGCTATGTAGTCTGTTAATTTTTTAAAAAGAAAAGGGATAATTTTAAAATCCCTATCCAGATTTGCTCAAATTTTCATGCACAAAACCCACCTTCCTTTGCCCATGTTCCCCCTTTTTCCTTTTGCGTCTATCAAATCTGGAAGATAAACCCACTGAATAGGTTTCCAAGGAATTTGGTCTTCCTTACACTGACTAGCACACAGGGCTACCACGTTGTTCTCAAGACAAGGTTAATCTAGCAGCTAAGCAATAGGCTTGACAGACCAGCCGCTTGCTTCCTGTCACCCAGACTCCTTCGCTGCCATGACCCAGGAAGTCAAGCCTTCCCTTTTTCAGTTCATAACTAATAAACATATGGCAGAGAGTGCAGGGCTCTCCTCTCAACTAAGGAGGATGTGCCCCTAAATCACAGTGCAAGGATGTGATTGGTAGAAACCTAGGAATGGAGATAGCACTGGCGGAGGGGGCAGAACAGGGCTAAGGAGAAAGGAAATGGGAGCGGGAGAGCCAAACCCGATTGAGGATTAAGGATGGAAAGCTTAAAGAAGTGTTCCAAGTCCGGAGTGAGAGCATAGTACTATATTTACAAAACCTTAGAAGTCAGGATGGCAGGGCGGGGAGAGAAAGAGGACCTTGCTCTCTCTCTCCCCTTCCCCCACCCCCACCGCCTTTGTGAGCAGCTGATGGAGGCCAATTGCGTGTCCTTACTTCTTGAACATGATCCAAGGTGAAAGGGGCGACGATAGGGAAGGGCCCGGAATGGGAAGGAAATTGAATTAGGAAGGGTCCGGCACGAGGAAGGCCGGCACTGACAGTCTGAGCTGCTGTCGTTAATCCGGAAGGCGAAAACACTATCCGCTTTACGGCCCTATGCGAAATCTGACTACTTCCGCTCCTCTCGCCTCCACGTTGACGCTTTTGTCCGCTCCTTTTCAGTAATAGCTTATTCTCCATTGGGGGTAGCCGAAAGGGCGGGACTTCAGAAGGAAGAAGTGATCAAACAATTCTTTCTGGTGGCTGGAAGAGAAGAATGAAGGAGGGAGGAAATCAATCAAAGCAGAAATTGTGGCAGTCAGTTACCGGTTCCTCAAAGGGTCAAGATTCTTTGGTCTTTGTTGTTCCCTACAACCAAGCTAAATAGTTTGTAAGGATAATAGGTTTTCCTTCCCATCTGAAGCAACCGAGTGAATTGAGGCTTATCAAGCAGCTTGAACTTAGGCGAGGCTCATAACTTCTTGTTAAAATAATGTTAAAGTTGTCAGGTTCAGCAAATAACAAGATATCTAATTAAATTTGAATTTCAGGGGTTGGGGATTTAGCTCAGTGGTAGAGCGCTTGCCTAGGAAGCGCAAGGCCCTGGGTTCGGTCCCCAGCTCCGAAAAAAAGAACCCAAAAAAAAAAAAATTTGAATTTCAATTAAAGTGAACACCTTTTCATGCAAGTATACTTCATCTACATTTTGAGCTTGCTTATGCTAAGAACTTGTTTTTCTGAGTTGAACTGAACAACCTATTTGTTTAATCTGGTAGCCATAATCATTGGACAGTGAAGTGCTCTCTTAGAATTATCAAATAAGTCATCAGGTTGCTGTCCCCTGCTTCACTCTGATAGTTAAAAGCTGAACTATAAATCAAGAGTGTAATGGCATGTTGGCACAAGCCTTTAATACCAAGACAGCTAGAACTACATAGAGATCCTGTCTTGAAAAAGAAACAAAACAAATAAAATTAATTTTTTGAACACAAACAAAAATGTAATTTCCTCATGTCCTAATCACAGCACTTGAAGGGTTGGAGAACGCTCAAGACCCTATATCAAAAAGAAAACAAACCAAAAAAAGTAAAATAAGGTAATTTCCTTACAGAATAAAAAGACCACTAGTCCAGTAATAGTAGTCACAATTCTTTTTTTAAAAAAATATTTATTTACTATGTATACATCATACAGCTTTCTGCCTGCATGTATGCCTGCATGTATGCCTGCAGGCCAGAAAAGGGCATTGGATCTCAATAAGGATGGTTGTGAGCCATCATATGGCCTCTGGGAATTGAACTCAGGTCCTCTGGAAGAGTAGACAGTGCTCTTAACCTCTGAGCCATCTCTCCATCCCCACAATTCTTTTAGATGAAAAGATAAAGGAATAAATTTTAGTTTGGTTGAGTGGGAGGGGTTGTTTGTATTGTTTTCCTTTGAGACAGTTTCACTGAATAGTATAGCTGGCCTGCAACTCTTTATGTTGATCAGGCTGGCCTCTAATTCAAATACCCACCTGCTTCTGCCTTGCTAGTACTGGGATTAAAGATGTGTGCCACCACATTCAGCTTTGGATACCTTTTTTTAAAAAAAGATTTATTTGTTTTATGTATGTGAGTACACTGCTGTTGTCTTCAGACACACCAGAAGAGGGCATCCGATCCCATTACAGATGGTTGTGAGCAACCATGTGGTTGCTGGGAATTGAACTCAGGACCTCTGGAAAAGCAGGCAGTGCTCTTAACTGCTGAGCCATCTCTCCAGCCCTGGATACTTTTTAAAACATATTTTAGGAAACAAAATTATGCTTCTTGAGGGTTTTTTTTTTAAATCAGAAAGGAAAAAAAAAGAAAATATGGCAGTGGGGGAGATTAAAGCATTACTCAATATGTGAGACACAGAAACACTGGATCTATAAGACAAATACCACAGGCTCTTTAGGGGCAAATGTTCTAGTCCTCAATGGGGAGATGAACCTTTAAAATATTCCAAACAAAAGTACTATGCTTTTATATTATTCAATTGTTTGTAAATAATTGGTGGTTACCATTGCCTACCTTGTCTCGATTCTATGGTATCAATAATCAACAATATTTTCAAATCAAATCTGCATGAACAGTTATATTTTATAAATTAACAATTTGGTATCCCAGTTTACACTTCAGTCTTTTGTGAACATTTTTAACATGTATCTGCATTACTAACATCAATCAACACTGAAGCATTTGAAATATTGAGTTTATAAACTTGCAAAACTGAAGCTAAACCAGCCATGGTAACCCTGAGGTATAACCCTAGCAGTAGCATGGAGGTCAAGGCAAGAAGGGGTAGAGTTCAATGGCAACTTGGCTACAAAATGAAACTGTCTCAGGAAAAAAGTCGATGAGTTTCTTGCCAAGTATTATTCCTCTCCTAACAATTCTCACACCGCTCTAAGAGCCTACCATTTAATAACAAGTACATTATGAACAACCATTGCTAAGTAGTTTGATGTTAGTGAAAATAGATAATTCGCTAGAAGTTATACAGATGCTCTTTAATTTAAGATGGGATTACCAAGCCATAAACCCATTCTATAAACTGAAACTATCAATAAGTTGAAAGCATGTTTAATACACCTACCCTAAAAAGCAGCATAACTTAGCAATGCAGAACACTATTGAGAGAGAATTGGTTGTTTCCATTCACCATCACTGATTGATAGAAAGACATGGGCTTTACTGTCACTCCCCAGTCTAGCAAAACAATACACTACATGTCACTAAACCAGGAAAAGATCAAAATTCATTGATTAGTTTCTACTAAATGCCTATTATTTTTGCATCCACCATCCAACCATCAGGGTAGTCTGTATCTGGCAACATTGTATATAGTAAATATATGTTCTAGAAGCAAATCAGAGTTAATTTACTGGGCAAAGAAATTAGTAATAAATTATCCAGATGTGGTGACATATACCTTTAATTCTAGCACTTGGGAGAGAGGCAGGCAGATAGATACCTGAGTTTGAGGCCAGCCTGGTCTACAAAGCAAGTTCCAAGACAGCCAGGGCTATGTAGACAAAACCCTGTTTTGAACTTTTTGTTTGAAAAATCTATTAATGGATCTGGAGAGATGTTTCCCCAGTTAAGATGACTGGCTGCTTTTCCAAAGGACCTGGGTTTGATTCACAGAACCCACATAGCAGCTCACAATCATATATAACTCCAGTCCTGGGAGCTCCAATCCCCTATTCTGGCCTCCATGAGTACCAGGTATGCATCAAGGCAAAATACCCATACATTTAACATATATATGTATAATTATATAAAATAATACATGATTTGATATTAAATATATAAAATAATAATTTAAACTATTAAATATACTTATTTAAAAGTATTATACCAAAAATTCCTATTACTAAAAATAGTAACTTTAAAAAAAAAAATAAAACCTTTTTCTCTCCTTATGAAGTCAATCTCTTGCTGGAGCTGATAACATGTATTGCCAATGCCCAATTGATGGCATTTTTGCTTTGTTTTGAATTTGTACTTTTGGAACTTTATGTATGTGACTGGTGCTGGGACTGGGAATGGAATCCAAGTCATTGTGCATGCTAGGAAAAGCACTCTACACGGAGCTACGTTCTCATTCCTCTTTTCCTAGGTTTTTTTTTTTTTTTAATTTTGAGATAGAGTCTCACTAAATTGCCCAGGCTAGCCTTGAACTTTCAATCAACTTCCAGAGTATCTGTGTTTATAAGCCTATGGTATTAGATTAAAGTACTAGTTGTTGCTTGATTACTTATAGTTTTTATTTTTTATTGTTCTTTCATGGGTTGTTGTTGTTGTTGTTGGTTTGTTTATTTGTTTGAGGCAGATCCTTACTCCATAGGCCGACCTGAGAATTTATTAAGCTCAGGCTGACCCCAAACATGACAGTCCTCCTGCTCAGTCTTCAAGTAACCAGGCATCATCAACCACCACACAATTCATATATCACATACATAGTATGTGGTATGAGCTTTCTCCTCCCTCTCTCTCTCTCTCTCTCTCTCTCTCTCTCTCTCTCTCTCTCTCTCACACACACACACACACACACACACACACACACACAGAGTGTATTATTAATTACAAGTTGGACAGAAAAATTTTTGCTTTCTTTGTTCTGCCCTTGCTCCCTCTGTCTGATATAGATAGGGGTTTCTGTGTATTATCACAGAAAATAAAAATAACTCCAGTCCTGGGAGCTCCAATCCCCTATTCTGGCCTCCAGGAGCACTAGGTAGGCATGCAGGCAAAGTAAATATAAGACATATATGTATAATTATATAAAATAATACGTAAGTTAATATTAAATATATAGAATAATAATGTTATTACAGTGTTATATACAGTATAATAATTAAATTCTATTTTTCATTGTGGGTGTGTTTGTGCCCAGGAGCACACACACCACAGTACACATGTGGGCAGAGGGCAGCTTATAGCAATGAGATCTCCCCTTCTACCATTAGGACCTTGGAGTCAAATTCATATGGTTAGGCTTATCTTAATTAAGCATCTTTGTTGCACCATCTTGCTGGCCCAGGACTCATTTTTAAATAAATCATTGTTATTATGACCCAATGCCACAGAAGATATATTTCAAAGTTATCCTCATCAAAAGCCACCAGGTGGTGGTGGCGGCTCACTCACTTTTAATCTCAGCACTCTGGAGGCAGAGACAGGCGGCTCACTCTCTGAGTTTGAGGCCAGCCTGGTCTACAGAGGGAGTTCCAGGACAGCCAAGGTTACACAGAGAAACCCTGTCTTGGAAAAAATTGAAGTAATGATGACTCATCCCTGTAAGCTCAACACTGGAAAAGTAGAAGGAGGAGTATCAGAAAGCTAAGGTTAGCCTAAGCTAAATGAGACTGTCTCAAAAATACAAAAAATAAAAATGAAACAGGAAGGTCCAGGCCAGATTGGGTGGTGTAGGTCTATAATCTCAAGCACTCAGAAGATGAAGCCTTTCAAGTTCCATATAGTGAAGGTATCTTAACCAAGAATAAAAGTAGGTTTCATTCATTCATGTCATAAGCAATTAAAAAGTATTTTATGCTTTTAACATACATGATCTCTGTCCTACAATTTATTGATAAATATTCCTGCATCTTGTTTTACAAGAATCCAAGTGTCCACATGGGCAGGACATAATTCCAAAGCCAATAATGTATTTTGCTAAAAGCTGTAATAAGCATTAAACATGTCACAGTTTGTGTTTGCCCACTTAGAATTTTCAAAGTGTTTTTTTACAAAGTCATCATGATGCTAGACTCTAAAGTGCAACCCAGGGAAGCACTTCCCAAGTGATGAGAACAGCACCCTAACCCTTTATGGAGTCTAGGAAAGAAAAGTTTTATTAGGTGATAGGGCATTGGGGAAGCTGCTTTTACTACAAGGGAGAAGGGAGAATTGGGCAACTGCCAGACCCTTGCTGGGCCTCCTGTCTCTCAAATCTATAGCCTGTGAAGACTCCTCTTAAGCTCATATTTCCCACAAACTGCTTCCCAGCCTTCTAATTTTGAGGCAGCTGCAGCCTGCCTTTCTATCCCCTACTAGATCAAAACAAACCTAAGAATTCCAACATTCCCCCTCTACCCCCCACCAGCTCTGAAAAGCTTAAGGGAGAAAGTGCATTAGTATATCTTATCCAGATTTTCCTATGCCAAGCAATGTATGCAATGTAAATGAGATAAAGAATTCCCACCTACAGTCTCAAATACAGCTACCTGAAAGAGTGCCTATCTATCAGAAGACTATCAGGACTCACCAAACAGCCAGACTGGTGATAAGCCAAACTTGCAGTGCCTCATTCACACCCCTGCTGTCTTCTATCATTGCCAAACATGAAGGCACCCAGTTTGACTTGTGACTATAAGCATGCTGCTCCCCTGCCTCTTTTACTTAGAGGATTTCATACAGTGCATTTTGATCATATTCACTCCCAAGTCCTCTCCCCACACTCTTCCCAGATTCATAATTCCCTCCCTTTCCACCCACCCCACCACATTCCAGTCCTCTTTTATTTGTTTTTAATAATTAGTTAACTCTAATTTGTGCTGCCTGTACTCTTGTGGGTGCGGGGCCATCCACTGGAGCATGGTTGATATATCAGACGTCACACCCATAAAGAACACTGGCTCCTTCTCACCCAGAAGCTATTAACTGTTAATAGGCCTCAGGGATGAATCAATTACAGATGCTGTGAGTTCCTGAATTCAGTAGTTCTGTCAGATCCAGGAGACATGGTTTTTTGCTCCAGTCCTCCTCCCCAACTTCTAGTTCTTATAATCTTTCTGACCCCTCTTTCATTGTGTTCACTGAGTCTTCTAGAAAAGAGTCATGTGTGTGTGTGTGTGTGTGTGTGTGTGTGTGTGTGTGTGTGTGTGTGTGTATCCCATTTGTAGCTGAGCACGCCACTGATACCCATTCTGTACACAGACCAGTTATGAGTTTCTGTGTTAACCACTGTTCAGTACACAAAGAAACATCATGGATGAGATCTAAGAGGTAAAAAAATGAATTTAGGGAGCAGTTTGATACTCTGTCCATTAGGCAGGTTCATTTCTGGGGCTTGTGAGTTTCCAACTGTTGTGTCTTGAGTGATGGGGGTGATTATCTAGAGGCACAGGGAAGTTCGACCTATGGAATGAACAAAGAATTGTATGTCCTGGAAAGAAGATTTACTTAGGCAGGAAAGTGAAGGGACAATTGGAGAAGGGCCACTGGAAGAGAGTGACATCTAGAAATCTGAGAAGTGGGAATAGCTTTAATATCCTAAGGGGAGAGGGTGGGATAACCTTCAAAGCCAGATGCAGCCTGCTTTCTTACAGTACCCAGGACCACCAGCCTCGTGGTGTCCCCACAATGGGGTAGCCTCTCCCACATCAGTCACTAGTCAAGAAAATGCCCTATAGGCTTGCCTATGGTGGGGGTCAGTCTCAATGAGGTATTTTTCTCAGTTGAGAGTCCTCCTCCACATGACTGTAGCTTATGTCACATTGACGTAAAACTAGCCAGCACATCAGATAAAGTAAACACCCTCCACGTCTGGCTCTGGGTCTCTGTATCTATTCCCATCTGCTGCAGGAGGAAGCTTCTTTGAGGATGACTGAATAAGGCACTGGTCTGTGAGTATAGCAGAATATCATTAGGAGTCATTTTATCACATCTTTTTCTCCTTTTTTAGAGCAGAATTATTTGCTTTTCCCCCAGGTCTCTGGCTATCTAGTCTCAGGTTCTTGGTCACTCAAGTGTCAGGATTGGGTTCCATCTCATGTGCCTTAGGTGAAGTCAGTTATTGCTTGGTTTCTCCCACAAGTTCTGCCATCATTTCTCTAGCATATCTTGCAGTCAGGACAGATTATAGGTCAAAAGTTTTGGGCTGGGTTGCTGTTTACGTTTCTCTTTTGGTAGCCTGCACCAAAGACACTAGAACATAGGAGTGAATGTTCTATGTAGGCACCCCCACCCCGCCCTGACCCCCGCCAGTCAATAATTCAATTGAATACAACTCAAAGATGGCTCAAGTGGTTAAGAGCACTGGCTACTGTCCTGGAGGACTTGGGTTCAATTCTCACCACCCATATGGCAGCTCACAACTGTCTGTAACTTCAGTTCCAGGGGACCTGACACCCTCACATAGACTCACATGCAGGTAAACCACCAATGCACATAAAATGAAAATAATTTAAAAAAAGAAGAAAATTTGGTTCAACATGACAGTAGCTGATGTTAATTCAGACTTCAAGAGTCTGACCACGAGTAGTTCATTTTAGGTATTTTTTCGAGACAGGGTTTTTCTGTGTAGTCCTAGCTGTCCTGGAATTCACTCTGTAGACCAGGCTGGCCTTTCTCAAACTTACAGAGATCTGCCTTCCTCTGCCTGTGGAACACTGGGATTAAAAGCATGTACCACTACTACCTTGTTATTTTAGGAATATTTAAGCACAGTGATAATTAACTCAATCCCATGTGCACAACAAAGCTTAAAACAAGACTACCTTGAAACTCTTAGTAAAGTACAAGTGACATATTTCATAAAGATTGGTTCCACAGATTAACCGAGAAAGCAGGCTCAAGATAAACAAGCACATGATTAGGGTCTTGGGGAGGCTACTGCTTTAGATTGACTGAGACAAACAAACTCAAGATAAAGGCCCTGGGGATCCAATGGGGCCTGGCCACACAGATAGCGCAAAGGTCACCAGGCTTCTGGGAAGAAAACAGGTTTTACAGCTCTCTCTGAAGAGATGACCCTGCGTGCTTAACATTCCTGGTTCCCTAGTGGTCTGTGAGCAAAAGGACCTCCATGCCTCCTATAGAGGACTAAAGAAGACACTTCAGTATGATGCCGTGTTAGTTAAGACATTTTATTTTTCCCTCTTCTTTCTTGTTCTCTCTTCCCCATTACTTCATTGCTCCGTGCTTCCCTTTCTTGTACTTGACTCCCACTTCTAACTTTACTGCCAGAAGCTTCTGTTAGACTGCAAAGGAAATTCGGTATTAGAGCATTTGGCTAGCACACAGAAAGTCCCATGTTCAATGTTCAGTACATTATTTTTAAAGGTACATGCTGATGTGTTCCTGTAATGTATTAGCACTTGAGACGTAGAGGCAGGGGGATTACAGGATTGATGCCAACAAAAAGATGTCACTAGTGTTCCAAATACAGAATACATACATACATACATACATATATACCTCAAAACAAAATCCCATCAAACCTTTATAACTGAAAAAAAGAGACTGCCTCGAGAACTAATGGCATTTTTATTTGCCAATCTCCTTTAAATGAATTCTAAAACTTGATTACCTCATGAACTTAAAAAAAAAATCACACATTCTCAACTATACAAGTTCTAGGCCAGCCTAGGCTATATGAAACCTGGTTTCAAAACAAACAAACAAAATGTGAGCCCAGTTTGATCCCAGGGCCTCATGGTAGGAAGATCTGACTCCTAGAAGTTGTCCTCTGAGCCCCACTCATACACCATGGCAGGGTGTGCCCACAGACATACACTTCCACACACCCCCATTTCCCTCCTCCCTAATGGTTCTTGCCCTATACTTCTCCTTACTCTCCAAGACTCTGCCTCTTCAACTGCCCCAAATAACTTATGCCTTGAAACTGAGATGGAAAATTTCCATCTCTAGATGGAAAATTCAATTTCTTCTATAAAGCTAGAAATATACATATACGCACAGCCACCTGCCCCTACTGCTGAATTGAAAACTATCCCCCTTGCCGACTGGGTTGACTATCTGCATTCTAAATACCAGTCAGGGTCCGGTCTCCCCAGTAGCATTCTTCAGCTCTCTTTTGGATTCGATTTTTCTTTGCCCTTTTTGAAGTAGGGTCTGTCCTTATAACCCTGGCCGACTTCAAACTCACAGAAATCCTCCTGCCTCTACCTTCCAAGAACTGGGGTTACATGCAACTACCACTATACATGTGCCACTGTACCCTGTCTCTCTTTCGTATTTTCTTCCTTTTTCATTATTTTATACTCTAAAACTATTCTTTTGTGGGTGTATGGATATGTGGAAGTGTATGTCTGTGGGCACACACTGCCATGGTGTGTGAGTGGGGCTCAGGGGACATGTAGGAGTCATTTCTTCCTACACATGAGGCCCTGGGATCAGACTCACTCAGGTTACCAGGCTAGGCCACAGGCACCTTTACAGACTGAGCCATCAGACCGGCTATACCGATTATTTGTTTTTAAATCCGTCTACTGGATTTTTTCTTTTGCATTTTTCAAAGAAAATTGTAGCTATTTCTACATTACAGACAGGAAGGTATAATGACAATAATAATAGCTCATATCTCTGGCTGGAGATGTGACTTGGTAATACAGCACTTGTTTACAACGTACAAAGCCCTGAGCTGTAGGCTCCATGCTCCAAACCAAGAAACAAAACAAACCAAAGAGCTAGTATTTTTGTAGGAGCTGCCCTAAGTGAGGCAATATTTGTTCCAAGTTATTTCATGTATTAGCATTTTCACTTTGTGGGTAAAGAAACAGAAGAAATGGCAGTTAACAGGCTTAGCTCAATTTTCTCCAGCAAGGAATTTCCAGAACCTGGCTTTGAACACAAGTAGCTATAACTCAATCCTATCTAAATCATATTGAAGCATGTCTCCATTCCACCCATGGCCTGACTTGTAAAGCATGGCTATAATCCTACCAGTCCGGAGGCTGAAGCAGGAGGGTTGTAAATTCAAGGCCAAACTGGCTTATATAATGAGACTCTGTCTCAAAAAGAAAGAGAAACAGACAAAAACACATAAATGATATCATGTCATACATGTTATTTTCCTTCTTTGAAATTTTCTTTCAAGTTTTGAGATTATAATATAATTATATCATTCCCCCTTACATTTATTTACTCCTTCCAAATTCTCCCATGTACCCTTTCTTTTGCTTTAATTACACATATGTCTTTGCATATTTCTCCTAAATATATAATGTACAAACTGCTCAGGCTGTATAAGATCACTTGTATGTATGTGTTTTCAGGGCTGTCCATTTAGTATTGGTTAACTAATAGGTGCCCTTGGTCCTGGAGACTACTTCTCCTGGTCTCAGCATTCCTTAGTTGCCTGTTATCCTTTGTATAGGGTTTTGACCTCATAAGATTTATTCCCATCCACATTAGCATGTCCTTTGTTGTCCTTGTCCAGCTCAGGTTTAAGCAGCCATTTTGTTAAGACTTCATGAGTGTAGCTTCTGATAACTGTAAGAAACACAATCTCACAGCAAACTCTCTGCTCCTCTGGCTCTTAGAATCTTTCTTTCCCCTCTTCCCCAGTGATTCCTGAGCCTTAGGTGTAGGAGTTATGTTATAGATTTATCAGCTGGGATTGGATTCTACAACTCATTAAAAAAATGAAGTTTTCAGGTAAATGAAGAAACTAGAAAAGATCACTGAGTGAGGTAACCCAGACCTAGAAAAACAAACATTATTTGTTTTCTCTCCTCTCAGGTTCCTAGCTCCTAATCGTCAGATGTGAGGATACAGCCTGTACAAATTAAAAAACGAACCTGCAGGAAACAGGAAAGTAAAATGGGATCCTGAGGGTGGTGGCAGTAGAGAGGGAAATAGCAGGATGCAAGTGATTTGAATAGGGGAAATGGAGTATGGGAGGTGCTAATTAAGGAGGAAGAGGAAAATAAACACAGAAGAAAGGTGATAAAAAAAGCCGTAAGGAACCATATAATTAACTATCTACCTTAAAGCTGAAGGGGCTTGCAACCATAAGAACAACAATGCCAACCAACCAGAGCTCCCAGGGACTAAACCACTACCCAAAGACTATACATGGACAGACCCATGGCTCCAGCTGCATATGTAGCAGACGATAGCCTTGTTGGGCACCGATGGAAGGAGAAGCCCTTGGTCCTGCCAAGGCTAGACCTCCAGTGTAGGGGAATGTGGAGGGGGCTAGTGGGGTGAATAGGGAGGGGAATGCCCTTATAGAAGAATGGGAAGGGGATGGGATAGGGGGCTTATGGCCAGGAAACCGGGAAAGGGAATAACATTTGAAATGTAAATAAAAAATATCCAATAATAAAAAAAAGAATGCACTAAATAAAAGGCAAAGTTGAAGGAAAAACAAACCCAAAAACTGTCTACCTTAAAAAACACAATACACATGAATCTGTGTATAAATATGCATATGTAGCTTAAATAAAGACCTTCTAACAAAAACCCCAACAGCAGGTATGAGAAGGCTTCTTTTGAGTTGTTGGTCAGGGTTGTCAATCAGACTTCCTAAACATTATAGGTTATTGTTATTTTGCTTTTTTCACTCCATAGGTAAAATTCATCTTGGAGATTTCTTTTCATGTCAGATAAGAGAAAGATAGAGAATATAAATGGATAAGATGTCATTGCTTTGGGTGGCTAGAAAGCATTCCATAATATATGTGAGACACTATTTAACCAGTTCTCCCACCTTCACTGTTGTCTCCCCATCTTCCTCCTCTTATTCCTCCTCCTCCTCCTCCCATTTCACCCCTCCTTCTTCTTCCACCTCTTCCCCCTCTTCCTCCTCTTTCTTATTTTGATTTATTTGCTTGGTTGTTTTGAGATAGGGTCTAATGTATCTCAGGCTGGCCTTGAATTTACAATGTTGCCAATGAAGACCTTGAGCTCTTGATATCTTCTTGCCTCCACATTCCCACTGCTGAGATGGTGGGCATGTACTGCCATACTCAGTTTATAGGCAGTTAGAGATTGAGCCAAAGGCTTGGGGCTGGTTGAGCACTCTGCCAACTGTGCCAACCCCCAGCCATACCCAGTGCCCTTATATCAGCAGTTGTTCAAGTCCCTCCAAGACTGGTAGGTGCAATGAAGCCACACAACTCTAGCACTCCTGGATTAGCCTTTCAAGTTCTGGGGTCATAGCCTTATGCTGACACCCACATTACTTTATAAGTCTTCAGCTATATCATCTGGAGCATCGTCAGTGTATACAGCACAGCCAATCCTATCCATAGAAGGGAAAAGTCAAGAAGAAACTTGTGTGTGGAAGCCAAAAGTAGACTTGTTTCACAGCAGTTTTCTCCATTCTCCAACTCTTAGATTGTTCTCCAACTCTTAGATTGTTCTTGCTCCTTCTTCCAGGATTTCCTCTGAGCCTTATGGAGAAGGGATGACAATGATGATAAAATCTTCTCATTAAGACTGAGCATACATCGTCACTTACTCTCAGGCCTTTAAAAAGAGAGAGAGAATGAGAGAGAGAGAGAGAGAGAGAGAGAGAGAGAGAAAGCTCATAAGTTTCAGAGGGGACAGTTGGGGTAGGGTGAAGAAAGGAGGGGGAATGGATAAGATCCAAAAATATTATATGCACATATGAATATTAAATATTTCTTTTAAAAAGAAGCTTTGCTGATCAAGTTTGAAAGCAGCCTAGGTACATGAGTGTAAATATAAATATTTAGCACCCATGGTGAAGCACTAATTGGATTCACTGGGAGATTTCAAAGAAAGAAGACCTCGAGTTGGGATGGGAAACACATAGGGGACAGTCTGGGGGGAGAGAAAGGGGTAATGGGAGTCAAACATGACCCGAATGCTTTGGTATACACACATATGTGAAATTCTCAAAGAAAAGATCCCCACACTTCCCTCAAGTTCTCCTTTGTGTTAACATCAGCCAAGAGGAGATCCATGCACCTCAAGTATTGTGTCAGAGCAGAACAACCTCATCAACCATTTTCCCCCTGAACAACAGGAGTCAGGGTGTTGTCCCAAACATACTCTGCTCCCTGTAGCCTCAGCATCACTATCTGCCTTGACTCTGTCAGGGACCATTCTCCTTAGAACATCAGTCTTATGGAAGTGGAAGAGGGACTATTTGTAGAGAGAAAGGAGGCAGCCAGAGGGGGATGGGAACAGGAGAGGGTAATGTGGAGTGAGCATGAGGGCTGTGTTATACATATACAAAATGTCATAGGGAACCCGTCCCTTTATACACTGAACAAAAGAAGTAGAAAGTAAATAAAGAGTGAGTAAAAAGAATAGCTGGCTCCATTTAAGTTAGTCACCATAAGAAGCGCCAGACTGCAAAACAACCCAACATGTAACCCACAGTCATTTCCATTTGGCTCTATACATCCTCCACTCAGTCCCCATCTCCCATGATTCCCTAATAGCTGAAATTATTTCAACATATCTTCTGGAATTCATATCCATCATGTACAAAACCCATATTCTCAGTTTCCTTTCCCTGCGCTCCCTTCATCTTAGTCTTCAAGGCCCCTGCATCCTTCCTGAAGTCAAGGCTTTCCCTGCAGCTTTCAAATTATGGTTGTTTTTTTCTCTCTCTGGGGATAGGACTTGCGGCATAGGTTTCATCCTGTTCCTTACTAAAACTTACATAACATCCCTCAGTGTCACATATGCTGATAGCATTTGGATATGGGACACTTAGAAGATATTAAGGGTCAGCTGTGGTCTTTAGAGTTGGTCCCTCATGATGTATTAGTGGCTTTACATAAACAGGAAAGGAAGAGCCAAGGTAGCAAGGTTAGTGCCTCACAGTGAAATGCTTTCTGCCAGATCATCTCCCAACAGAAAGTCTCACAGCAGATGCTTGCATCCTGCTCTTGCACTTCCTGGACCATGGGCTAATAAATAAACCTCCTTTTGTCATAAAGTACACAGTTTATGATATTTAGTTATGGCAAGAGACAATGGACTAAGACATATCCAAACTTAACATCTAACCATTTTGTTTAGGTCCAAGTAGCACAAAGTACCTAGAGAAAAACAGAACCATGCCGACTTACTTCATTTTAAATTCATAAATGCAAATCTTAAGTGGTCTCCTAATGCTTCCTGGCAGTGGTATTATATATCCAATATCAATTTCTGCAGTGATGGAAATGTTCTATAATTTGCACCACCCAAAACAGTAGCCATGAGAAAATAAAACTACTTATATTTATATTCAAACAATTAAATGGATCTTTGAAATTAATTTCTTAGTAATATTAGCCACATTTCAAGCTTAAAGTCACATGTGGCTAGTGGCTATGTGATTAGACAATGTATCCTAGACAAGCATTTGTACCCATAAGCTCTGTTTATTCTCTTGTTGATATATGTGTGTGTATGAGTATCATATGTATGTATGTAGACACACACACATCAGTGGTTCTCAATGTGTGATCTGAGGATCACAGAATATCCATAAGGCTGATATCTGTCTTTGTCCATTTGTACTATTATAACCTAATATCTGAGGCATGATAGTTTTTGCATGAGAGGAACTCACTTCTCTTGTATTTATCATTGATGGTTTGTTTATTGTTGGTAAGTGGAAGTCCATTTGTTTGAGCTAATAATTCCACAAACTGGTAAGTTTTAAAGAAAAGAGGCTTAATTTGATTCACAGTCAAATGATAGGATGTGTCTGGTGAAGGCCAAAGTACTGTAGGTTATCACATGACAAGAGACAGTCTCCCCTTGTAGCCCAGGTTACTGTCCTCCTGCCTCAACCTCCCAAGTGCTGACATTTATAGAGATGAACCATCTTGTAGGATACACGGAGGGTCTCGCGCTCACAGATAAATACTAGGGAAACTAGGAATGTTAAACATGCACCAGGGTTCTCTCTACAGAAGGAAAGAGGTATAACCGGTTTTCTGCCCAGAAGGCTGGGGACAGAGGCGGTTAATAGCCTGGTGACCTCTGTGCTATCTATACATCCAGGCCACACTGGTTTCCCCAGACCCTTAACATTTGTCTCAGTCAGTCTATAGTGCTATTCTACTCAAGACCCTTATGAACACTGTTTGCCTTAAACCTGCTTCCTTAGTTAATTTATAGAATCTACCTTTAAGGAGGCTATCCCTTGTACTTTTCAAGACTTTTGATGGGGCTGGGCGCTAGTGGTGCACACCTTTAATTCCAGCACTTGAGAGGCAGAGGCATTGCAGATCTCTGAGTTCGAGGCCAGCCTGGTCTACAGTGTGAATTTGAATTCCAGGATAGCCAGGGATACACAAAGAAACCCTGTCTCAAAAACAAAACAAAACAAAACAGAAATATGTAATCAAGCCTTAAGCTTTGTTGTACACATGGGATTGAGCTCATTATCACCAGGAAACTTGTTTCCAAAATGGGCTGGGCTTAAAAATGTCTGAAATAAAATGCCAGGTATCAGACTCTCAGGTCTGAAGCAACATCAGCTGCTGAGTCGTGCTTCCTTCTTGCCTCACACAGATACACACTTTGCTGGCCACCCCTTTCTCTTTATGGAAACATATAGACAAAAGCAAGTTCCACAAATACTCAGCAGACTCCGTAAAACTGTCAAAACCCACCATCATCTAACCTGTACTATTCCAGTCAGCCTTTACTCATTTACTGACCTGTCTGGCTTCACCTTAGGTTAAGGCGAGTAAGCACAGAAGAGACAGAAAGTCTAGGTGGGCCTTTATTTTTTGTACACCAACTGTAGAGTACTTTGATGTATTTTCCTTCTGTCTGATCAAAATATTTTGTCCTACACCTTTTTAGGACCATATTATAGAGTTCTGTTTTGTTTTGTGCACCTTACCCCCCTAATTTTCTTTACATTTTATTAGCTACTATATTATAGATCCTGGAACTGCCTCATTCCCTCCCCTCCCTTCCTCCTATCATGGGGTCAAACCTGCCCAGAAGCCACTGCCTTTACTGCCTGGACCACCCAGAAGTCCTACTGCAATGGAGAACTGTGTTCCCTCCATTGCTCTAACTGTCATTTGATGTACCAAAGCTGGGATTCATAGCACTTAATTTCTGCTGTGATATTGCCTAGCCCTTTCCCCACATGACTGGAATCTCCCCTGGCTCCTCTTTGATGAGCATGGGACCCAGAAGTTTAAAGAACACGTTGGATCCATGTAGCAAGGCCAGTTCCTCCTTCATGATGTTCTTTTCTATTAACTGTGTCTCAAGCTTCGGCCTCCCTGATACTGGTTTACTCAAGTCATCCTGTATCTGTTGGCATTTCACCGCTTCTCCCTGAAGTTTCTTCTGGATCATCTCAGCATTGTAAAAGTCAAAGTCTCCAGGATAGGGGTTGCTGGTCCCAAGCTCTGAAGGACACCTGAACTCCCCTTTCTGGCCTACTTCCTGGTCTTCCCTCTGTATTAACAGATTCTTCATTGCTGTTCTTAAAGGGAAGAAGTCTCTATTTTGGCTGCCTATTACAGAATGAGTGAGCAGCTCAGTTATGGTGGCAGAAACGTGTAGTGGAGGCTGTTCCCAAGGACGATCCGGATCAGACCCCAAAAGGGAAAGAGCCAGGAACAAAATCCCTATAAAGATCACTAGGTCACTGGGAACTTATCAATAATGAGTTAGGCCCCTCAGCCTACAAGTTCTATTTTTTTTAATGCATTTTTAAAAAAAGCCTTACTGTGCAGCCTGGGACTTACTCTGGCCATCCGGGACTCCCCTATGCTGAATTCATGAGGTCTGCCTGCCTCTGCTTCTGGAGCACTGGAATTCAAGACATGCACTACCTTTCATGCCCATAGTTCTGTTTTTGTTTTTTTGCTTTTGGTTTTTAATGCATGTGCTCACATGTTGGTATTGGGGTATGGGTGGCATGTACACATGTATGCATATGTGTCTGGAGGCCAAAGGACAACCTTAAATGTCATCCTCAAAAATATCATTCACCTCCTTTGAGACCAGTCCTTTCATTGAACTGAAGCTTACCAATTCTGCTCAAGTCGATGGCCAGAGAGTCCAAGGGATCCTCCTGTCTCCACTCCCGGCACTGAGATTATGGGCTCATGCATTGCCACACACAGAAGCATTCTTAGGTCAGTTCTGAGGTTCAAACTCCAGAATTCATATATGTGAAGGCAACCACCTTATCAACTGAGCTGACTAGCCCCTGTTTTTGTCCTTCCAGGCTACTATACTCATACTAGCCACATTTGGAAGCAAGCACTTCCCTTTTGTTACTGTTAACTTTAGGTTTTAACTTTAGAGAAGCTTGAGGGGAAGAAGGACAGGTCAGGTGATGACATAGGTTACCAACTGACTTTCTTGTCTGAATGGAATTCGGTTTTTTAACATTCTGTATGCATAATAATAGATAACATTATACTATTTTTATTTGGGTATACAATGTATTTTGAGCATATTTATCCTCCACTAACCTCTCTTCTTCCACTTCCACTTCTGCTGAACCCCATCCTCTTCTCAGCTGATCCCTCTACTTCCAGTTTGGTTTTTACTTTTCTGTTTGGTGAACCAATGACTTTAAATAATCTTATTTATAAGACCAAGACCATGGATAGGTGTTCTTACCCAGTAAAGACAGTCTCTCCCTATTCTTGAGCAACTATTAACTGCTTATAGATCCTCAGAGAGGATTGGGCCTAGTGAGCCCCTCCCACAGGCAACTGTTAACTATCTATAAATCCTTAGAAAGGGATGGAGCGTTGTGAGTTCCCCACCCCCATAAAGGAATGGTGACAGATCCAATCTTATGTAGGTCTTATTCAGGTCATCATATTGGCTTAGAGATAGAGTGTGATGGTCATGTCCTAGGCAGAAGGTAGAGATCCACAGCTTCCTAGCCCTTTCTCTTTCTGGTTCTTAAATTGTTTCTTCCTTCTGAGATAGTTCTAAAGCCTTGGAGGACAGAATAGCTGTCTCATTTAGTAAAAGAAATTACTTAATTACGTGCAGGCATCTTTTACTCTTTGTGGTTTTTCATTCCAAGATTTTATTTTATCTCAAATTATTCAAGTTATCTCCTCTGGTAGGTTTTTATTTACTTATTGGGTTTTTGAAACAGAATCTCATGATGTAACTCTAGTTGTCCTGGAACTCAATATGTAGACCAGGCTGGCCTTGAACTCATACAGATTCACCTGCCTCTACTTCTCTAGTACTGGATTTTCCAGTCTTCTTTCCAGTTTTAGATTGGGTTCTTCATTCTCTCTTATCAATGTTATTGATATTTCTGAGTTTCTCTCTCTCTCTCTCTCTCTCTCTCTCTCTCTCTCTCTCTCTCTCTCTCTCTCTCTCTCTCTCCTCAAATCATTAAAACAAAGTATCCTTTACCCCAGGCTTCCTAGAACTTAGTATGTGGCCCAGGCTGGACTCAAACTCACAGAGATCAACTTACCTCTGCTCTGAAGTGCTGGAACTAAAGGTGTGTGCCACCATGCCTGGTTCATCATCATTTTCACACAGTTAAACTAATTAGATGTTACTGTTCTTTTCCCCTAGAGCCCTCTGTCCTTCTACTTGAATACACTGAGTCAGATTGTCTGCTTCCTGGATTGCATATCTTCCTCTTTCTTGTTTTAGTCTCCAAGTTTAGTAGAGTATGTCCTCTGGTTACTTCTTGAGAATGTGTGTTAGAGAAAACATGTTTATTCTACCCTAACATTCAATTGATATATTGGCTGAATACAGAATTCTATGTTGGAAATTAGTTACTATGGATCCATTGTCTTTCCTCTTTACTGACTTTTGTTTTGTACAACTTCAATGCTGAACTTACTCCCACCTGATCTTTTCTATGAAAGGTCTTACCCCTTTACCCCTTTAGAAGCATTTTAAGGTCTGTTATTTAACTCTATTATCCTGAAATTTAACAGTGTTGTGACTTTATGGAAGTGTTTCATGCTTTATGAACAGAGTGTTTCTCATTGAAATCTGAGAGGAAAATTAATCTATAGGTAGATACATAGGAATTTAGAGAAAGTTTAAAACTATGTCCATTTTGCAGAATAATAATAGTAAGTTCTCCTCCAGGATCTGTGAGCTTCCTAATCATGGATTCTTGACTAGATTTACAGTACCACAAATGTGTTTCCTTATGGAGTGCTCTTAAGTCCAATCAGAAAGGACTTGGTTATTGTCATAACAACTGTGCTACTAGTTCAACCATGGGCATGGCAAGTTTTTTTTTTTTTTAATTTAGTTATCAGTAGTTGTTTTTCTGAAATAGTCCTGTAATTCAGGGAAAATATTTAGTGTGTGTATCTGTGTGTATTCATATGTATGTTTGTATGTAGGTACACATGTGTGTGCATGTGTAAGCCAAGAGTCTATATGCTGTCTAGTTTTCTGTCAACATGGCATGAGCCAGAGTTATCTGTAAAAAGGAACCTTAAGTGGGAAAATGCCTCTATCCAGACTTCCCATAGTAAAGTCTGCAGGGCATTTTCTTGATTAATGATTGATGTTGGTTGGCCCAGTCCAGGGGAGTGGTTAGGGGTGGTGCAATTCAGTACCACTTGTACTTGATCCTGGGTTGTATAAAAAAGCAAGCTGAGCAAGTTAAGCAAACCATTGGGGAGCAAGCCAGTAAGCAGCACTCCTCCATGGCTTCTGCTTTAGTTCCCACATCAGGTTCCTGCCTTGAGTTCCTGCTCTGACTTCCCTCAGTGACAGACTGTTACCTGCAAGTGTAAGGTGAAATAAACACTTTATTCCCCAAGTCACTTTTGGTCATAGTGTTCATCACAGCAATAGAAATTCTATTGGGATTAAAGGCCTACACCACCATCACCCTGCCCATAGGCACTTTTATTCATGGTATTCTACCACAAGAATGAAAAGTAATTGATAATAAAATATTAATAGTTTCTATGGTATCTTCATACATTAATATATATATTTATTTATATATATATATATTACTTTGTGTTCACTTCCTTATCTCTTCTTTCCTTCCCATTCCTACTGATCCCCTTTCTCTTTTCAACTAACCATTCCCTCTTCCATATTCATGTCTTTTTTTGTTTGTTTGGCTGGTTGGCTTTGTTTTGTTTTGTTTTTGAGACAGGATCTCACTATGTAGCTTTAGCTGTCCTGGAACTCACAATATAGATCAGGGTTTCCTCAAACTCAGAGATCTGCCTGACTCCTAGATGGTGGGATTAAAGATATGTGCAACTATGCCCAGCCTTATGTCTTTTTTATGACTCAGACCTAAGAAGTTTAATTAGGATTGCTTACAAGGGCATGGGTGATAGGTTATTCACAGGAGCATGAGCAGCTTACAAATGGCTATAGCACTGAAGAACATCTCCCTTCCAGTACACATTGAATGTCAGTGGCTACACGGGGAAAGATGAAAGAAACCTCATGAACCCTTCTCTAATATTCACTTATTTGTTTTTTAGTCTATTTTCAAACTTTTGATAAATAACATGAAGAAATGAACAAATGATAATACTGTTCAATTAATTTGAACAAGACCAGCTGTATAATGAGCATTCAAATGTCTCTGGCTCAGTTTTTATAAGTAATAAACTTCTTTTGCTGGAAAAATAGACATAAAATACTCAGGGGGCCTAGAACTTGGGATGTAGAGCCCAGTAGATCTCAGTGAGTTTGAGGCCAGCTTGGTCTACAGAGTGAGTTACAGGATAGCCAAAGGTACATGGAGAAACTCTATCTTGAAAAAACAAAGAAAACCAACCGACCAACCAGTCATACAAAAATAAAACAAAAACAAAAACAAAAGAACACCCCAAAACACACAGGCAGTCATGATAAATGCTTTACTGGTGGTGCTTGCTAATCTCATTATGTCACCTAACTTTATAAATAGTGCTTTAATTTAAAGAGTTGTCTCATGGTTTTCATGGAAGGTAGAGTTTATGTTCTAGTCCTTCCCATTCTCCATTTATTTATGTTTATTCATTTGTTTTCTAAAACTGAGTTTCACTATGTAGTCTAGCTGCAAGCTCAAGGCAATCAATTGAAGTGTCATCCTCTAAATATGAGAATAATAAGCATGAACCATTACAGGGAACTTTTTTCTTATGGTTTTGGATGTGGTTTTTGTATTTCACTATTCCGTCGCAATTTGTATTAGGAGGGAAAGGGATCAATTCATAGCCTAGAGTACATCAAGGAATTATCTTAATATTGAGCCATAACTCCAGTTTAATTTTTAAAGTAAAAAAAATTCTATGGGTAGTTGGAAAGGACTTGTTTGTTTGTTTTAACTTTTCGAGATGGGGTGTATTCCTGGCTGTCCTGGACTTGCCTTGTAGACCAGACTGGCCTCGAACTCACAGATATCTACTTGCCTCTGCCTTCCATGTGCTGGAATTAAAGGCATGCACCACCACTGCCTGGCTAGAAAGGAGTTTCTTAAACATAATAAAGAGTATTAAAAAGCCAGAGTGGAGAGACAGTTCATTGGTTAAAAGCTCTGTGGACTCTTTCAGAGGACCCAGGTTCAATTCCCAGTATTCACATGGTAGTTCACAATTGTCTCTAACTCCAGCTCCATAGGATTTGAGCCCCTCACACAGACACCTTCATAAGACATGCACATATACATACAGACAAAACACCAATGTCCATAAAATAAATAAGTAAAAAATTTAAAAATGAGTAGGTGGACAATAGCATTTCCTCAAATTAGGAGTGGTGGTATATACTTATAAGTACAGACAGGACACTGAGGCTGAGCAGGACTACCACAAGTTCAAGGATAGCAACACCAGAAAAAAGAAAAAGTTGTTTCCCCTAAAACCCAGGATGAAGAGTGACAGAGATAGATATGCACTAAGAAAATTAAATGAAATCAACTATACACACATTTAAAAGAATGAAGAGGGCTGGAGAGATGGCTCAGTGGTTGGGAGCACCCGACTGCTCTTCCAGAGGTCATGAGTTCAATTCCCAGCAACCACATGGTGGCTCACAACCATCTGTAATGGGATCTGGTGCCCTCTTCTGGTGTATCTGAAGACAGCTACAGTGTACTTATATATAATAAATAAATAAATCTTAAAAAAATAAAAAGAATGAAGAACCCAGGCACAGTGGTGCACACTTTAATGCCAGCACTCAGAAGGCAGAGGCAGGCAAATCCATGTGAATTCAAATCCAGCCTGGTCCTATGATTCACAGTCCAGGACAGCTAAAGCTACATAGAACAGGTCTATAAATAAACAGCAACAATAATAATAAAAGAATAAGAAAGGAAAAGGTACTTATTTGCAGTGATATTATATGCATTCATAATCTTTTTAAAATACACTGTAGCTGTCTTCAGACACACCAGAAGAGGGCATCAGATCCCTTTACAGATGGTTGTGAGCCACCATGTGGTTGCTGGGATTTGAACTCAGAACCTCTGGAAGAGCAGTCAGTGCTCTTTTTTTTTTTTTGTTTTGTTTTGTTTTGTTTTGTTTTGTTTTTTTTTCTTTTTTTCGGAGCTGGGGACGAACCCAGGGCCTTGTGCTTCCTGAGCAGCGCTCTACCACTGAGCTAAATCCCCAACCCCCTGAGCTAAATCCCCAACCCCAGTCAGTGCTCTTAACCACTGAGCCATCTTCAGTCTGCATTCAAAATCTTAATAAGTGCATTTTAATTTTTTTTAAAGTTGTAGTTCAGGTGGTTAATTTTACTCACCCTACACCTCACAGCAAGGCAGCTATCCCAGGATGGACTGGGCACAGTATTAAACACAATATTAAATGCTGCTAGGCACATGGGCATTTAATGGCATGGCGGTACATACCATTAGTCCCCAGTACACGAGGCAGAGGTAGGTAATCTCTGAGTTTGAGACTAGCCCTGGTCTCGGAATAGTTGCAGGACATCCAGGGCCACACAGAGAAACTGAGTCTTTAAAAACCAAAAACCAAACCTAACCAAACCAAACCAAACCGAAAAATGAACAAACAAAATGCTGTTAGACCTAGTAGCAACTTCAAGGGATGGAGATGAGACCCAGACTAGAGATACAACTTTGTATTTTTCTAAATTAGAACAGAGAAGTCCTTTTCTCATGTTTGATTTTCTTTTGTTCGTTTTTGAAAGGAGGTGTTGTGTAGATCCCCTGTGTAGCCAAGGCTGTCCTTGAACTGCAGCTCCTCCTTTGTCTGCTCCCCACATTCTGGCATACATAACCGCACCAGCTTTTTTCTTCAGCTTCTGATCTGTAAAGTTGAGACTTAAAGGCTGCTAGAAACTCAGTTGTAGCTACCATAAAGGACTCCTACAGAATAAAGCTATAGAGAAAGAAACTGAGATGAGAGAAAGAGAGAAGGTGAGAAATAAGATAGTACTTGAGTTCCTGGCTCTAGCTGGGATTGAGGTTTGCCCTGTCTAATATAGAAACCAATCAACTTCATTTTTTACTTAAGCTTATTCAAATTGGGGTCCTGACACTTGAAAAAAATAGTCTCAACAAGTTAGTTAGATGTGAGCTACAAGTTAGACATGAGATCAACAGGCTCTCATGACTTCCTCCCCCCCCCACTTTAAAGTATAAAATAAATAAATATAAATTGTGTGTGTATGTGTGTGTATGTGTGTGTGTATGTTTGACTTTTATAAAATACCTCCCATTTTTAAATTTTTATTTTATTTTTTACTTATTCACTTTACATCCCACCCACTGCCCCCCCCGTCACCCCCTCCCACAATCCTTCCCTTATCCCCCTCCACTTTATTTTTTAAGTTATAAGGAAAACATTTATGCTTTTTATTTTTTGGATTTTCAAGACAGGATTCTCTGTATAGCCTTGGCTGTCCTGGAACTCGCTCTGTAGAGCACTCTGGCCTCAGACTCAGAGATCTACCTGCCTCTTCCTCCTGGGTGCTGGGATTAAAGATGCACCAACATGCCCAGCCTTATTTTTTGTTCTTTACTATGGTTCAAGTTGAGGTATCAAGTCTGATGCCTGACAATGTTAAGGCATTAATCTTCCTTTTGTTTTCTCTTCTAATATTTATTATAAAGCATTTCAAACATGCTGAAAAGATTCAATTAGGGTGAGCACGTTGATATAACCACCACCACTTCTGCTTACAATTCTGTTACTGTATTGCAATTGGTTTTCATTATTCAAGCAATGAGACCATGTATCACATTCTCAAGCATTAAAAGGGTGGTCATGAACTTCTAAAGGCACAGATAAAACTTTGAGAAAATTCTACTTATTGTAGACAAAGGACTAGACAAGAAGTATGCTAGTAACACTGAGAAATTTAGAGCTGATAAACTCTAGCCAAATGCCATGGAAAATTTTTACATGCTCCAGTAGTAAATGAGCTGGAGTTCCTAGACTCCCATTTGTAGAAGTCTGAGACTCTCAACTATGTCTTCCTCCATTTTAGTTCTCTTTGTAGACCCCGTAAGGAGTCTGATTTCCAGTTCCCTCTGGCCTAGTGCTGTCTCAATAGAGACCTAGCAGGAAGTAAAAACTTCCATTACTCTTCCAAAGGTAACAAAGGTCACCCCTCCTCTCATCTGTCAGTTTAGGGACTTTGCAAAATCACAGAACAGCTTGGTGACCTCTCCTGTTGGAGTGATTTGGGAAATATCTCAAATTATCACATTGTGCTGAGAGTGTTTATGTTTGCTAGTTTTTTTTTTGTTTGTTTGGTTTGGTGTTTGAGACAAGGAGTATATGTAGCTGATGCAATATATATATATATATAGTCTGGCCTCAAACTCAACAGCCTGGGCGACAGCCTCAGGAGACTGCCTTGGGCATCAGCTTCCCCACGAGTGCTGGGATAAAGCCTAAAGCATTCAGCAAGGCGACCAGCTTCATTTTGATTGGCTGTGACATCACCCAAGCCCTTTGTGGTTCAGCAATGTGGTCCTGTAGGATTGGTCAGATCTGATGTCAGTTATTTCAAAGTCATTGCAGTTGGTGGGTGGGGTTAGAAATAGAGACTCTGGTGTTATCAGTGAGGTCCTGGTTACAGTTGATGGCAGACATCTTCGAGACAGTCTTTGTGATCCTCGAGGTTTGAGAGCTTCGTCGCATGAATATTAGAACAAAATATTTGTTGATCCTCCAGTGACTGTAAGTTAAAAAACCTAAAAGAGTGAAAAATATTTCCTTTAGAAATTAGGAAGGTGGGCCAGGTTTAGGGTCTCTTTAGAAAGGTGGGCCAGATTTCAGGCCTCTTTAGAAAGGTGGGCCAGATTTAGGGCCTCTTTAAAAAGGTGGGCCAGGTTTCAGGCCTCTTTAGAAAGGTGGGCCAGATTTAGAGCCTCTTTAGAAAGGTGGGCCAGGTTTCAGGCCTCTTTAGAAAGGTGGGCCAGATTTAGGGCCTCCTTAGAAAGGTGGGCCAGATTTAGGGCCTCTTAAGCGGATCCTTATTTTGAGGTAACTCTTTATTCTCACTTTGTACTAAATGTCATCAAATGTTTAAAAGGGGTATGTTAGAAGTCATAGTCTTACCGATGTTGTGGAGAAGTAAGGGCAAAACTTATTGATTGACACAGAAAGACCCTCAAGTACAGCAGTGTCTTCGTACAGTCAAAGGAATCTTGAGGGACTGGGAAAAGGCCACCATCTGGAAAGCAGTTTTGGTTTCAGTTTCCATAAACTCAAATGGGAGGATCTTGAGTTTGGATTCTCATTCCCCAAACTCTCCTTTGGGAAGGTGGAGACAAGAGGATACCTGGAGCTTCCTAGCCAGCTGCTTATGAGTGACCCTGTTAGAACAGTAGAGAAGAATACACTGGGGCCTCCCTGAATTTCTCTCAGTGCTCTCCATTAAATCCCAACCCACCCTAATTTCCATGGCCTCTTCCCCTCCCCTCATTTCTCCCACCATTTCTTAGAACTTCATCCTCCCCACCCTTCCACCTCAACCCTTTCCCTCCCTCACCGTCTTTTGACCCCTCTACCTCATTACCTGCACACCTACACCCCCTCCTGGTTTAAACTTCCTCCTCTCCTCTCTTCATATTCCCTTATCAATGCTTCTTACCTACTGCCCATCCCTGTCCTGGCCCCTCCTTTCTGTCTACTCCCCTGTCACACTGCTACTCTCTATCTCTTCCTTCCCTTTCCCTCCCTCCTCCTTTTTTCATCTCTCTCTCCCCTCTTTATCTTATCCCTTACTATTCCTTCCAATCCCCTCCTTCAGTCCTCCTCCCATAGCCCTTCTCCCTACCCCTACCTCAATCCTCCATCTCCTTCACTCTCATCTCCATAGCCTCCTCCCTGTTCTCCCTTCATCCCCACTGCCAACCTTCACCCCCATCTTCTTACTCCCTACCCTCAATCGCCCTCCTCCCAACTTTCTCCTTCCCTTCCTTTTTAAAAAAGATTTATTTATGTATATGAGTACACTGCAGCTATCTTCAGACACACCAGAAGAGGGCATCAGATCCCATTACAGATGGTGGTTGCTGGGATTTGAACTCAGGACCTCCGGAAGAGCAGTCAGTGCTCCTAACTGCTGAGCCGTCTCTCCAGCCCTCCTTGCCCTTCCTTTATTGTCATCCTCTTCCACTGCCCATTATCCTCTCTGCCTATTCCTCAATCCTCGGGCTCCATTATGCTCATCCTTATTTTCCGGCCTGCCCTTCTCTTATCCACCTCCTCCCTCAACACCCTCTCTTTTTACTCCCCCAGGTCCATCTCCTCATTTACCCTCCTCCCCATCTCCTTTCCTAATACACCTCCTTCCACCCTAAATCTCCCTCTTTTGTCACACTTCTTAATACTTCTCATCCCTACCCTCCTCCCTCAATATTCCCTCCTTCATCACTCTCCTCCTTAATTCTCCTTCTCAGTACACTCCTCCTTCACCTTCCTCCTTAATTCCCTTCCTCCCTCAGTCTCCCTCCTCCTTCACCCTCCTCCCCACCCTCCCTCAATCCCCTCCTCCCTAGTCCCCATCCTTCCTTCCCTCCTTCTTTCCTCACACTCCTATCATCATTGTTCCTCACCCTCTCTCACTCTTTCCATCCCCTTCCCTCTCCTCTTATCATCCTCCCTCACTCACTTCCCCCTCCTTTCTCCCAGCCTTCTTTTATTCCTTCTCCCTTTCCTTTCCCTCCTTAGTTTCCCTCCTCCCTCTCTCCCATAGGTTTCTTCTTCCTTACTCATCTCTCTTCTTCCTACTCTCTCTCCCCCTCCTCCCTCCCTTGTCTTCTCAGTAGTCCCATATCTATATTTTTCACTATATCTTCCCCTTCTTCTCTTCATCTCCTTCCTATCCTTGTTCCTCATTCTATCACAGGGAAAAATAATGATCAGACTGTCAAGTATGAAGATCCTAGAGATAGATGATTTGAGGGGTGTCATTTAATTTAAGTTAGTTTATTTATTTTTAGCATTCCAGTCAGAAGGTGTTCAAAATGCTGCAATTTAAGATTGCATGCTAGATTTGAACTTCCAATTTCAGATAGTTAAAAATCAAGCATGTTCTATTCTTCAAATTAGCTTTAAATGGACAAAGAAATTTAAATATATGAATAGTAATATAGGAGCCCCTGGGGTTCATCCCCAACATTTAAGTAAAGGCAATAAAAGGGAGGATGTAATTAGTCCATCCAAACTTTGAGGATTTTCTTAAAACTGACTTACAAGTGAGTTTTCTATTTTTTTTACAGCCGGCAAAAAGAGGATGTCACGTTCAACTAAGTCTAGAGAAAGAAGAGAGAATGATGCCAACTCAGAAGATAACAGTGAGTGAACTAGCAAAACCTAGTCATAGCTACCAATGTACCCAGTCATAGCCACCTACATACCCATGTGTCTAAACAGTGAGTGAATGATTAAGCAAACAAAAGAGCATTTTCCCATCGGGACCTGGGATCATGGGAGGACAGTCAAGAGGACACTTCTGCCCTAGTTATTTTATACTGAGAATTAACTCACATATTGGAACTTTCAAATTCAATGAAATGAATGGGGCACAGCAGCTGAGGCTGGCTGTGGACTCCCTGATCCTTCTGCTCTGGTTTCCAAATGCTAGATCTCCAAGTGTTCCTCCATCTCTACACTCTGTTTCTTGACCTGGAGGCCTGTTTAGCCTAGACAGGCCTTATTGCAAGATCCTCCTGCGATTTGGGGTAGAAATTTGTATTTGAATGTTTATAACCGCAAAACATCAACTTTAAGATGTATCCTCTTCTATCTCACAGAGTTTCTATCCAGCTGTCTTACAGAAGGAGTTAGCTGCATGTCTATTGTTGCCACACAAGCCCTTGAATGTTGTAGGATAACAAGGTGTCTATCAAGCTGGCTAACTGAATGGAACAGCATATAAACATTTGGCATGAGACCTTGGTTACAATCCCTATAATTCAGCTTGACTCTTGATTTCTTAAGCCTGAAACTGGAAGTACAGGATAAGATAATGTACGCAACTCACCATAGTAATCCCTAACTTTAAACACTTTACTGTATCTCACATATTCTTAATGCCTGCTTCAGGGACATTCAGCTTTCTCCAGAACACATAACCTCCAACATGCTGTGTAACAAAACTAGAACTGTCTGTCTGATAGCAAAATCTGCTATGATTTGTCTGAAGAGGGCCTAAAAGCAAGTACCCTGGAGAACCTCTAAAATCAAAAAAGGGAGACAGCCAGGTGTGGTGGCTCCCATCTATAATCCCAGTTTGAGAAGACTGAGGCTGGCTAATGGCTGTGAATTCAAGACTAGCCTGGGTTACAAAGTGAGACGATCTCATTTCACAAAAACAAATCAACAAACCTAATACAGAAATAACGGATTGAACGATAGAAAAACACTAGTTCTTTATATTTTTCCTGTATTCATATATTTGTTTTTACAAATGAAGGTTGCTTAAAAGACTACCAATAATAACTGCACCTCATCTGACAACACTGTAAAGTATAGTGGATATTCCTCAGGTAATGAGTTGAGCTCACAGGATGCAGGGTTCTATATGTAGAACATGTTTTCAAGTACCCAATCTGGTTTGTTTGATATTATTGGCCATACTTGTGTTTTTCTCCTCCTCCTCTTCCTCTTCCTCTTCCTCTTCCTCTTCCTCTTCCCCTTCCTCTTCCTCTTCCCCTTCCCCTCCCCCTCCCCCCTCTCTGTTTGTCTTTTTGGAACTTGCTCTGTAAACCAGGCTGGTTTCAAACTCAGGGATTGCCTGCCTCTGCCTCCTGAGTGCTGGGCCTAAAGGAGTGCACTGCTACCACCCAGCATTTGTATGTTTTTCTATGTTACACATCTTGACTACTGTGAGTTCAGTGAATTCAACCTTAAAATGTATTTTAGAGAGATGGAGAACTGTCCTAGAGAATTAAGAGCACCTAAGTTAGATTCCTAGCACCTATATGAAGGCTCTACATGTAACTACAGTCCCAGGGGATTTGATGCCCTCTTCTAGTATCAGCAGGCTCTTGCATACATGTGGTACACATACATACTCAGGTGCCCATACATACTAATAAATATTCTTTTAAAACATATTTGGGGTGTATCAAACCATGTTATTCAGAGTCTTGAGAATAGGGAGGGACTGTAGAGGGCCTAGTCTTCTCATAACTAAAAACAAAATGTAGGATTTCATTTTAATGCCTTCTATATATACTTCCCTGGCTAGCCTAGAATTTGCAGTGTAGACAAGGCTGATCTTGATTTCATAGAGATCTAACTGCCTCTGCCTCCTGAGAGTGTGCCTTAGTGAAAAATGTATTTTAATGTTGAGAATGTGTTTAATTCTGGTTGGCAAATGTTTTGAGTGTGTAAAAATATTTTTAGCTAACCCAGTTAGTGACTTTTGATACAAGAGACATTTCATAAAACATATTTTTTCTCTTTTTGGCCTGAGGGTCTAAGAACAAAATTCAGTCCTCTCATGACACAATGCTATTTAAGCTATTTGGACAAAATGTACATTTAAGGAGAATTATTAAAATTCCATATCCTTATCAAAATATGCTAAATATATGAGGGTTAACCTGGCACAAAATTAGGTTTATAAGATGTCAAAAGAAAGATAATTATTAGGCATCTTAAGGAAAAGGTTATTTTTTCCATATAACTCAGGAATCATTCTTGGAGAATTTCCACAAGTACGTCATTCAACACGGAAGCTGGCTTGGAAGCCCGAGGCAGAATTGAAATACAGTCTTACCTGAGCTACCAAATAAGTTCAAATCTGCCTTGAGAGACTTACTCAGACCTGTCCACAGCTGCTGGGGGTGGGGCTTGCGGGATTCCTCACCTCCCTGGAGATCCTGCTGGCAGTTTATCCTTTCTAGGGGAAAGGGTGACCTTTAGCAAACACAGCAGGATGTATTGAAACACAAATTCTTTCCCTCCTTCACCTCTCAGGCCTACAGTTTTTCTTCTTTCATGGTTGTTTTTCTTCTTCCTGGCCCTGCAGCTTAAATTCCTTAGAGCTTTTTGGCATGCCATCAACAACTAGCACAAAGGTGCAGAACCGCTTTGGTTTTTTGAGATAGGGTCTCTTTAACCTATTCTGGCTTTTAACTGAAGGCAATCCTCCTGACTCAGCTACTTAAGTGCTGGGATTACAAGTGTGAGCCAATGTGCCCAGTTTAACCTGGCAACTTTCCAGGAAAATTTGCATGTTAAAGACTTTTCAGGACACAAAGGAGTATTCCTTAGAAATGTGATTTCTTTGCAATGTTCTTATTTATTTACCATCCAAAGCTGCTCTTATTCTCTCCAGAGTCCTGTCAGTTCTCTGAGTATGAAAGCCTAGCTTGCTTAGCCTTGCTGTCTACCATTTCCTACATGGTAGACTTAAAAGTTTGGGGTAACAAACATTTTTTAGAGGGTCTTGTTATATAGCTTAGGCTGGTTTTGACTCAAACTGGCAATCCTTCTGTCTCTCCTTTCGAAATACTGGGATTACAAATATGTAGAACCACACTGAAGTCCAAGGTACTTGTGAAGCTTTATTTTCCATATTTCCAACTTGACATCCCATCTTCTTGGTTCATTGCACTTTACATAATTACCTCTCAGAGCTGAGGATTATACTTTCGCATCACCCTCTCCTCCTGGGTTTTGAGGATATATATTGTGTTTTTCTTGCCCTGACTTCCTCATTTGTGCTTTTCTCCACAGTCATTTATAGGCTTAAACAAGAAGATTAGGGAAGTTTGTGTTGAGGGTTTTTAATCCCTTGATGACTTTTCAGAGGTGGTTATCTGGGGTAGATCCCACCCAGCATGTGTACTCTTTCCACCCAAGCTGCTTACCTAGTCTGCAGTTACGATGAGCAGTGTTGGCACAGTAGTTTTGAGTTTGTCTTTTCCTGCTGAGAATGCCCTAAGATTAATTTTGTTGTTTATGAGTGTGTGCAGCCCAGCCTCTAACTAGCTCTACTCCAGCTGGCCTCCAGAGCTTTGGAATGACAGTGTTGCCACTGCAAAAAACGCCCTCAGGTTAATTTAAAAAAAAAAAAGCAACCCGAGACTTTACAGAGTTTATTGCTGGTAATTTAACTAAATCCCGAGTTATTTTTTTCTTATAAATAATCGTATGTACAACTTGGTCTCATGGAACACACTTTTGTAAGGAAATACACTTTTGCTAATAGTGTGTGTAAACTACTGAGTTGGTAAATGAAGTGGGTCTGAGCTTTGTTTGTTTTACAGATTACTGACTGATACGGTGGGAGGAGGGGTGGGTCCTGAAATTGTGCTGGATGAGGCTACTTGGCCTTCGAATGTACCCCTACTCTTGCTAGTAATCTCAAAAATGCTTTTGGTAGAAAGGTAACAGAATTTATAGCTGTTATTATTGAGGAAATAAAAAAGCGGGCCCTGTGGGATGTTGTGTTACAGACAAAACTAAGATTGTATTGCTTCACTGAGTATAAAACTTTCCTCCTAGCTAAGCTTTCTCCGCTCCCTGAACATAGTGATAGTCCTCTCTAGCAGTTGGCATCCCTAGGTTTTCCTCTTATTTAGGATTCCTCCCGTGGCCTCATTAGTCCTTCATCTCTTTAAAGTTTCCTTCCACTTGCTTTTCTTTACCCCTCTTCTTTTCCCAGATAGCCCCCCACTAGTCCACTACCTACTCTGCCTCACCGGGCTTCCCTTCTCCCGCCCCCCAGCCTATCTGCCACCTCCTGGGTTCAAACCTCAATCAGGCTCGAAGGTGTCTCAAGGCCCTTCCCGTCCTCCCTATCCACCTCTTTTACCCCCCGTGTTCCCTCCCCCAACCCCCCCACCTCAAGTCCGGCGAACCCGGGGGCTTCAGGATCTGGGAGCTATGAAAAGTGTCTGCCCAGGCACTTCCGGTAAGAGCGATGTGGCGCGAAGCTCACCGCGGGACCCTTAAGGAACGGGTGGCTGATGGTGAGGGAGCCCGGTGGGGAGGGTGCCGGCAGGGAAGGGGTGCGGGAACGGGAGCCCTAGCAAGCAGCCCTGAGCGAGCGTTCGAGCGTTCCGAGTACTTCAAGACGCCCCACGGTGAGTCGGCGCCCCCGCCTCCCAGGCCGCTCGGGTCCTCCTCTCCACCCCCCACTCCGCGAGGGTGACGCCGCCTCTCCACCGGCGCCGCGTGACCGGAAGTGGCGCCATCTTTAGCCTCTTGTGCTATTGACAATAACAAGCTTTGGCTCGCTCCCCCTCCCCCTCCAGCCCTGCAGCTCCCCTCCCTGAGAGAGAGGGAGAAAAGGAGGAGGAGCTGCAAGCTTCACTGGCTCCTCTCCCTGTGGGCTCCAGCAGAAAGTGGGGAAGAGAGGACGGAAAGCAGGGGAGGGGGGACGGCAGGGCTGTTTACCTGTCTGCCTCCTTCGCCCCCTCGCCCGGTTCTGTTCACTGCCGGTGTCAGCCTATCCGCCTTCTCAAGCCCTCCCATTTCCCCGGTGTGCTCACTTTCCTTCTCGTCCTCTGTGTTTCTCCTTTTTCTTCCCTTCCCCCTCCAGCATTGCCACCTCTCCTACAAGCACGCAGGTACATAAACGTAGGCTTTTGATGCTCCTCTGCCTGTTGACCCCGCTATTTTCATGTTTCCAACAGGTTTTTCTTCCCCCAATCCCTCTGCTGCTTCTGCTGCTGCTCAGGAGGTCAGATCTGCCACTGATGGTAATACCAGCACCACTCCGCCCACCTCTGCCAAGAAGAGAAAGTTAAACAGCAGCAGCAGCAGCAGTAGCAGCAGTAACAGTAGTAACGAGAGAGAAGACTTTGATTCCACCTCTTCCTCCTCCACCCCTCCACAACCCAGAGATTCGGCGTCCCCTTCAACCTCATCCTTCTGCCTCGGGGTTCCAGTGGCCACTTCCAGCCACGTACCTATACAGAAGAAGCTGCGTTTTGAAGACACCCTGGAGTTTGTAGGGTTTGAGACGAAAATGGCTGAGGAATCTTCCTCCTCATCTTCCTCATCTTCACCAACTGCTGCAACCTCACAGCAGCAACAGCAGCAACTTAAAAATAAGAGTATATTAATTTCTTCGGTGGCTTCAGTGCACCATGCAAACGGCCTGGCTAAATCTTCTACCACGGTCTCTAGCTTTGCTAACAGCAAGCCTGGCTCAGCTAAGAAGTTAGTGATCAAGAACTTTAAAGGTAACCAAGGCCAAATCCATAATCACCTACTAAGATTTTGACACTTGAGCAGTCACGTGTATGCTATTTATGTTAATATATTGAACAGTATAGAGGTCGCCTAATATTTTATGTGTAATCAATGAGTGGAAGGGAGGTCCTATTTTTGGTGGAAGGTTCTTTTATTTCCTGAGGTGTTTGTGTCCTTGCTGTGAAGCATACTCTTTGAGTGTTTCCATGCAATGTTTTTGATGTCTGTCTCGACCCATCATTCTATCTGATCTGTTCCTTACCACATTGACAGCGTGGTTGATAGAGATTTTACTGGTGAGAAACTTGTCTTCTAAGGAGGTCCGTTTCAGGTGCATAGTGAGACTTGGCACTACTGAGATTTTTATAGGCCACATACTCCAGTCGCTAAAATTCCAGGTAGCAAGGGTGACATTTCCTTCTATGTTTAAATGAGATTTATGGTTAAGTTCTTAGTGTAGAGTACTGTATTTGTGAAACTAGCTGTTTGGTGAAACGTCTTTTGGGTTTCTTCAATTCCCAAAGGTAAGGTCTGAAAATGAAAACTGTGTATATACACAGGAGTAGTGACTATCACCAGTCTAAAGATAGAAGCAGGTAACTCCATCTCTCCTCACTAAAATGGGCTCTTAAGTATTGACCTACAGATACTAGAAAATTTGTGCATACTGTTGTGTTTGAGATTTCTGATTGTGAGTTTGATCTATGCATCAGTGAAAATAGAAACCTAACATTTAAAATGTATTTTAAGTTCTTATCTGTTGAATGTGTTTGTTTTTTCTGATTAATTTTTTCCACCCGCAGCTTGTGCAGGTAATTAGATGCTAGAATTTTATTTAAGATGGGGAAGTAAATGAATGAACTTAAGGCAGGCTTACCATATAAGTGCCTTGTTAGCTAAGTATTAGCATGAGGAGAATTGGTTACTCTGTGCTTGCAATTGAAATGCTGGCGTGAAAAAGAGCTATGTGTTACTAGGCTCAAGCAGGGGTTTATAGTATTGTTTATTTTTAACCGTTTTTTTTATATGACCCTCTTTCCATCCTCATGCTCTCAAGAGTGTTGTATTCTTTCTGATTTATTAGTAGAGCTTTCTAATTGAAGATGAACTGTATTTACAGATTCGTTCATTCAATGTTTCATTTAAAGATAACCAATGTAATAGGGAAGGGTTTTTCAAGGAATGAGCTGTGATCCTAATTTCATTTGCAAATTGATTTCAGAGACTTTATTTTTCTTTCTCCTGAAGGCATTAAGGCCTTTAAAATCTTTAATTTGTTTAACTTATCGCTAATCAATGAAGTTTGAAGTCTAGATTAAGATTTTTTTTCCATTCTGAAAATACTGCATAGGGTCTGGAGTCATTTAGGTGTTCATTTTTGTTTTGTCTTGTTTTAAATTTTATTCTGTTCCTTTAAAACTAAGAAGGTTCTCTGTTTCTGTGATTACTCCATACATTAGGGAGTCAAACAGACCTGAATTTGACTCCCAGCTTTGCCATTGACTAGTTACGGTGACCTTGGGCAAGCTTACCAAATGAGTTCCAGGCTCAGTTTCTTCAATTGTAAAGTAGGGGTGCTAATATTTCCTGTGGGTATTTTATCGTTGAGACAATTTCTATGAAATTTTTAAAATACTTTTCACATAGTGCATACTCAGTATTTTAAATCTTCCTCACAGTATTTTATTACTTAATGTTTTTCTAATATTTTTACATATTGTTTAGATAAGCCCAAATTACCAGAAAACTATACAGATGAGACATGGCAAAAGCTAAAAGAAGCAGTGGAAGCCATTCAGAATAGTACTTCAATTAAGTACAATTTAGAAGAACTCTACCAGGTATGTATTAATTGTAAAACCCATTTACTAACACAAATCGAGGATGGAGTGCATTTCTATTTCCCTTCTTTACGTTTATTTGTATGTGTCTGTCTGTGTGCCTGCATGCATGCACACACTTGTACATGTCTGTGAGTGCAAGTGCCCTTGGAGGCCATAGGTTCCCTCAAGAGCTGAAGTTCTGGGCAATTGTGAGCTGTCTGACATGGGTACTGGGAATCAAATTTGGGTCATGAAAGACTTCTCTTAACTGCTGATCCATTTCTCCACCCCCTGTATTTTAACTTTCAGAAAATATTCTTTTTTTAAAAGATTTGTTTATTCATTTAATGTATGAGCACACTGTCGCTGTCTTCAGACACACCAGAAGAGGGCATCACATCCCATTACAGATGGTTGTGACCACCACGTGGTTGCTGGGAGTTGAACTGAGGACCTTTGGAAGAAATCCGTGCTCTTAACTGCTAAGCGATCTATCTCTGCAACCCCTGAAATACATTCTTTAGCAGACTTTTTGGTCACTTACTAGTTAAATAGTGCCTTCTATTTATGAGCATAGCACATAATGGTATTACTTGAACTGGGGATACATAACTGGACATTTCTGTTAAGGCCTTATTAATATTTTGGTATAGTAGAGGTAGACCTAGACCAGAATGCTATATCATAAATCCTAGAACTTTTTTCTGTGGGATGTCATTTCTGTTGTGTCAATTCTTGTTACCCACCTATATGAAAGGCTTCAAGACATGCAGCTCATTACATTCTTACATCCCTTTTTTCTGCCTTATTTTTGTAAAAATTACATTTATTTGTTCTGTGTGTATATGTGTGGGCAAGCCATGTGTGGAGGTCAGAGGACAACTCATGGGAGCAGTTCTTTTCCTTCCACCTTATAGGTCCCAGGTTGAACATGTTATTAGGCTGATGGTAAGTGCCTTTACATGTGATCCATCTCACCATCTCCTTCCTTAAATAACTTGGTGTTAAAAATTGCACGTGTGGTTTATAGAGAGAGAGAGAGAGAGAGAGAGAGAGAGAGAGAGCGAGAGCGAGAGCGCGTGTGAGAGAACGTGTGAGAGAGCTGCGTGTGAGATAAAGAGCATCGCGTGGAGATAGAGAGTGTAGGCGAAGGGAGATAGAGAGCGGCGGCGCGAGCTCGAAAGCACATGTGAGCAAGCTTAATGCATGTGAGAGAGAACGTCAGCGCGCTGGCGAAGTTACTATGGCAGGGAGCACATGTAATGGCTTAAGCATTTTTTTCCTGATGAGTCATCTTGTTGGCCCTTGCCTCATTCCTTTTTGTTTCCTTTTTCCTCTCGAGATATGGTTTCATGGCTGTCCTGGAACTTACTATGTAGACCAGGCTGGCTTCGAAGTAACAGTGTAACTGTGTAACTGTGTGTGCCACCAAAGTGCTGATATTAAAGATGTGCTCCACTGCCCTGCACCTGACACATTTTTTTTTTAAATTTAAAGTTTCAGTACAAAGGAAGCTTTTTTTAAAAAAGATTTATTTTACGTGTGTAGGTACGCAGTTGCTCTCTTCAGATGCAACAGAAGATCCAATTATAGATGATATAAGCCACCATGTAGTTGCTGGGGATTGAACTCAGGACCTTTGAAAGAGCAGTCAGTGCTCTTAATCGCTGAGTCATCTCTCCAGCCTACTCATTTTTAATAGTAGGTTTTTCACTTTTTTTCTTGAGCTTCTGTCTCCTGGTCTACAAGATACACCTTACTCCAGAAGTAAGCAGTAGCTCTGGGCCAACTCCTTAGTCTGAGGTTCATGTTTGTTTTTCCTGATTGAAAAAAGTGTTCTGTTGAAATGTTAAGGATAATGCCAAGAGCAGTTACTTGTTTAGACTTATTGTTAACAAGAGTTTCCTCACTGTGGTTTAACAGAGCTGATTCAAGAAGTTGTTTTCGTTACAGAATTAGCCATTTGGCATTTAAAAATCCTTCTCATTAGAAATCATGTTGGTTCGATATATCAGCATTTGTAGTTTTTGTGTTTTTAGTTGTATAGTGAATACGGTATGTTTATGACCAAACTCTGGAATCGGAGTTAGAGGACACATTTGGGATTTACTTTTGTCTACTGCTGCTATTCTAATTTTTGGCAAACAATAAACACTCTCAGCTTTAGTTTCCTGTAAAACAGGCAAACTAGTATCTGTATTTCTTCCTTGCTAGGTTGCTAATAAAGAATGGAATAAGATGTTTGTAAAAACAAAACAAACACCTCAGCGAAGCACTACAATACATAAATTAAGCTGATTTTAGCATTAGTCACATTTTTTTTACAAACCATAGTATAGCTCTTTTTATCTGTAATACATGAAATGAGATCACTTGTTTCTGTTGCTGTGAAAATGACATGAGTCAGAGTAGGCAGCTCACAACAGTATTCAGGTGGTGATGCATTATAAATGTCAGCTGGGAGTAGTACTGAGCTGTTAGTTCTGGCTCAGCCCACCTCATTTTGCTCTTTGGGCACAGTATAGGCGTGCTTCTTGAATTGTAAAATAAATAACAAAAGTAGAAAGAAGAAATTGGAGTAAAAAGAGGCTTAAAAGAGTCCACGAGGTCTGCATGCTGTGTATGATAGATAACCTATAAAGCAAATCCATTTTCTAGTACGTTTAACCACTGTTGAAACTCTTTTTTTTTTTTTTTTTTTTTTTTTTTTTTTGGAGCGGGGGACCCAACCCCGGGCCTTTCGCTTCCTAGGCAGGCGCCCTCCCCCGGGCTTAAACCCCCAACCCCGAAACCTTTTAAAAAATTTTTTTTTTTATCTCCCCTCCTAAATAGGAGGGTGATTCTCAGAATTTAAATAACCCACCCAAAATTATTGGTTGAACAGGGAAGGTCAAACTAAGATGTTTGATTCTTACTTAAGTAGATTTTCCATTGCTATTCTGCTTCACTAATAACACCACAGCACCTTAAATACCCATTGTACAGCAGTGTTCAAAGCAGCTAAATTGTCTTTAGGAAAAAAAATCTATGGGAACAGCTGCTCCATGTTTCCATTTGCATGTTTAGTCTTTATTTGGGTGTGCTGGTGCACAGCCTGTGTAATTGCAGTATTTGTGTATTTCAAATTCATAGCATACTGATTGTAAATTATTAAGGAGCCCTATTTACCTTAAGAGTTTTTGATTAGAAGATATCTTCCTTGATCTGTTGATTGTGTTACTGCCTTTCATGTTTAAAGAACATATATCTATCAAAAAGATAAAGCCAAAAGTGCCTATGTTTTTTATAGTACCTTAGAGCTTTTGTTACATTAAATTTGTAAGCACATTTTAAAGTTGTTTTATGTTTTTTAATTTGTTTTTTAAATATTTCTTGATCTAAAAAAGATTATTTTGAGATAAGTTTAATTTCTAAAAAAGAACACACTGTTGCCATTGTGTTTTCAGTAAGCACATATTGTTTTTATTTATTAATTTGATTTTTTTTGAGACAGGGTTCCTGTATATAGCCCTGGCTGTCTTGGAATTCACTATTATAATTAATTAGAGTAGGTTGTCCTCAAATTCACAGACATTTGTCTGTTTTTGCCTTCCCAGTGCTGGTATTAAAGGTATGTATGTACCACCACACTCAGCTGTCTTTTCATTTTTTAAGTTTAGTTTTATTTTATTTCTGAGATAGGGTCTCATTTTATATATCTAGTTGTCCTCGAACTCATGTTGACCGGAATGGCGTCACTAAGCTCTACCTGCCTCTGCCTTCCAAGTACTGGGATTAACATGTGCCTATCCTATTATCTTTTTAAAACAGTACTTTAAATGACAATTATTCCTGAGTTTTAAATTTTCCCTTCTTAAGAACCTTGAAATCTTTTAGAATGAGGCTGTGCATCTCTCAGTACATAGATGATCAATTGTAAAATGCAATTACTTAAGCAGTCTGGTTTATATCAGAACAGTTAAAATTCTTAGCAGTTTTGATACCCAGCTATTAGTGTCTCAAAATTTAACTGTTGTCACCTGTTTGTGTTTTTGTTGTTTTAAGCTTTGTTTTAATTATAATTTATATAAATTATATTAAATTTATATTTATATAATATATAATTATATTTATAAAATAATTTATTTGGGTATTTGTCTGCATATAAATCTGTATACTACATGTGTACAACGTTCTTAGACTCCAGAAGCAGGCATTAGATTCCCTTGGAACTGCAATTACAGATAGTAGTTAACTGTTTCGAGTGCTTCAAATGGAACCTGGGTCCTCTGCAAGAACAAGAAGTACATCTCTCCAGCCCTGTTTTGATTTTTGAAATTTGATTTTTTTTTTAGATATTCAGGCTGACATAGAACTTTATTTAAGTCTTATTTCAATGTAGGACTACAGGCATGACCCCCACACCTGACTTACCCAACTTATTCTGTTGCATATTTCCTTTTCGTTGAATGAATCATTAGTCACTTTGAATGTAAAGCTCAGCTTCGTTTTTGGTTTTTTATTATTCTCATTAGTATTCTATATATTTCTCTCTGGGTCTTTGGTAGACTTGGATACTTTTCCTAACTTCCTTCTCCTAAAGGCTGTAGTAGGGAGCTTTATCTTTGACTATAAACATACTTAGCTTACACTATAGTTTTCTGATCATGGTTTCCATTCTTGTATGCAGGGTATAATTCATTATTGACATACATACACTGTAAAAGTCAAAGTGTTAAAAAATAGCTTAGGACTGTGTGATCACTGCCATTAAGCAAAATCAAGGAGACAGGATATACATATAAAAAGCAAGAGTATTGATTTACTGAGGTGTGGTGTGTGGTGGGAGCATTAGGCAAATCTGTGACAGTGAAAGGAGTTACCTTATTTGGAAGAAGCGGTACCCAGTTTAATAGTAATAGAAAATGTGTATCTTGTGGGAAAAGATAATAGATGTGTCAAGAACTGTTTTATGAGATAAAGGAGAACTCAGAAGAAAGTAGGATAAATAGGATGTATTGAAGAATAAGAAATAGGGAAAGTAAAAAATGAAGTGTGTATTATGTCATTGACAACGTAAGCAGGAAATGAGAAATGCTTGAGAAAATGAGTCAGCCATTCAAAAAACAAGATACAGTAAAAAGGGCCATAAAGGGAGGAGGACACCCCATCTAGGATCAGTATGAATAGAGGAGCACATGAAATAAACAAGTTCACTCTTAGACATTTGTTACCTAACCCCAGGTTACATGGATTGTAACTGAATCTGTCTTTTTCCTATTTGTTCATAGCTGTTAAAGCTGATGCGTTTATTCTCTCCTGTTGAGGATTGATGGTTTTCCTCCAGTGGAATAAGGAAGTTCCTTTTTAAGCTTTATTTAAAAAAAAATGTGATCACTGAACTTGCATTCTAGCATTGTGACTTCTAGCTACATGTTTACAAAATTCCACTCAGACCAACAGAGTTTGGACTTCCCCAGTCCTTTTTAATGGAATGGGGTTTTTGTCTTCCATTGTGTCATGAGAGGAATCTTGGTGTTACACTTAAGCCATTACCAATTGTGGTTAACATTAGAGTGACCACACCTGTTGTTTTAAACTTGACTTTTTTGTTAAAAGGTTTATTTATTTCTTATATATAAGTACACTGTAGCTGTCTTCAGACACACCAGAAGAGGGCATCTGATCTCATTCCAGATGGTTTTGAGTCACCATATGGTGGCTGGGGATTGAACTCAGGACCTCTGGAAGAGCACTGAGTACTCTTAACCACTGAGCCATCTCTCCAGCCCCTTGAAAGACTTTTGATACACATAATAAACACAAAATCTGGGCTGGAGAGATGGCTCAGCAGTTAAGAGCACTGACTGCTCTTCCAGAGGTCCTGAGTTCAAATCCCAGCAACCACATGGTGGCTCACAACCATCTATAATGAGATCTGGGGTCATCTTCTGGCTTGCAGGCACACATGCAGACAGAAAGCTGTATGATGTATACATAATAAATAAATAAATATAAACACAAAATCTGAACTTGTTAAGATTTGAGGATAAATTCAAGTATTCTTTTTTTTTTTTTTTTTTTTTTCCGGAGCTGGGGACCGAACCCAGGGCCTTGCGGTTGCTAGGCAAGCACTCTACCTCTGAGCCAAATCCCCAACCCCAAATTCAAGTATTCTAATGAAGTAAAAATATATTCATTCTGTTGTTAAGAGTATGAATTCTGGGGATTCAAGCTGGTTAGGCAAATATTCTACCACTAAGCCCAATTTGCAGTCCCTATTTTCAATTATTTATAAACTGAAAATTGGAGAAAATGTCATAGTGTTTGATTATATCACACTGGTTTAAACACTGCTAGCAATAATTTCCACTTTATTGTATTCAGGAATATCCAAGGAACTATTAGTTTTACTTGAGTTATAGTAGTCATTTCTGGTCCATCTCATACATACAAAACAGGCAAAATTATTTTTAAATTTAATGCATTCTGCTTATGAAAATTATTTGTAACAAGAATGCTTTTGTATGTAGTACAAAACTTCACATGATTCTCTTCAGCCTTTACTTTTAGTATAGCCCTCATAAACATACAAATGTGGACTTATCTTGGTTTTCACCCACATTGGTCAATTTTCTTCATTTAATCCTCGTGTGTGTCTGTGATAAAGTTTTCTAGGCTAGCACAAAACTCCTAATACTCCCGCTTCGGCATTCTGGGTTGATTCCATTCTTTTGCTTTTTAAAATTGACAAATACTTTATTTTCAATGAGCTGATACAATGTATAAAAATCATGACTTCATGTGATAATTGAGACCCCTACCCCAACTCTCTCCTGTCCTACAAAATTACCTGTTTTATCTTACAGGCTGTAGAAAATCTTTGTTCTTACAAGATTTCTGCCAATTTGTATAAGCAGCTGAGGCAGATCTGTGAAGATCACATCAAAGCACAGATTCATCAGTTCAGAGAATATCCTTTTTAAAACAAAATGTCACATTTATTTATGTATGTATTTTATGTATGTTCTACTTAACATGTATACCTGTATGACAGAAGAGGGCATCAGAGAGAAGAGGGTAGTAGACTCTATTGTACATGGAAGCAGCCATGTGGTTGTTAGAAATGTAAGGACCTCTGGAAGAACAGCCAGTACTCTTAACTGCTGAGCCATCTTTCGAGCCCCTCAAAACACAGTATCTTAAGTTTTTTCATTACTCATTACCTCTCACTGCTTGGCTCAGTTTGAAATGGAATGCCTGTGCTGAAAGATTTATTTTGTCCTGTTATCTCTGAAGGAAAGAGCAAAGTTTTAAAAACATTTCAGTGTCAATTATAGTTAAGATCTATACTTACAGTTTTTATTTAAGTAAAAATTTCCTGTCATTAGCCTCTGTCCTGGCAGATTTCTATTTGAGGGAAATCATAAATAAAAAACATACTCAGTTAGGTTTAAGACTGGTTTTAAAGATATGTTAAGGGGGATCAAATTTGTTTCTGCAGTTTAAAAATTAGAATTGTGTTTTATAATTTGTATTAGTTTATGGGGTAGTCTATATTTTAAGACAAATACGTTTTATATTACACATATTACTTATATGATACATTTTAAAATATCCTTAACATCTGTCTCATGGATTCATTGGATAGTGTTCTTTTTCTAAAAAAGATTGATAGATGCTGGCAAAATCATTGTAGGCAAATGGTAAGTTGGAAACAGCACTGCTTATTTCATTGCAAAAACATTCAGGTGCTAGAATGTTTGGATATCTTTGTTGGAGGTATTGGGATACAGCTGGTGGGAAAGTCTGGTGTTTATTCTTTATATTAATGCAAATAGAAATCTTGAAACCCACTTCCCACCTCCTAAACACCATGGGTACAAGTTTAAGAGAGTTTTACCCCCTAGCACTGCTGCTAAGAAAGACTAAAGTGTACCTTAGATTCCCTCTCTTTTTTTTTCTGAGACAAGATCTCATTGTGTAGTACAGACTGGCCCGAAATTCAAGATCTTTCTGTCTTAGGCTCTTGAGTTGCTGGGATTATAGGCATACGTCCCATGCCTACCTCCAGTTTTTCTTTTTAGTTATTTAAGTAGCAAAGATGTCAGAGGACCATCTTTTTTTTTTTTGGTTCTTTTTTTTTCGGAGCTGGGGACCGAACCCAGGGCCTTGCGTTTCCTAGGCAAGCGCTCTACCACTGAGCTAAATCCCCAACCCCAGTCAGAGGACCATCTTAATTCTGTGTCCTCTAGAAACCACAAGAAGGATTAATAGATTAGTTTAAAAATAAATATATGGGACATATTCTCAGCTAGATATATTTGTTTGCAAGTTGGATCCTATTAGCCTATTTAATATAAAATTTTCCAAATTCTCATTAAGAGCTAATATTGTAGTTTCAAATTTACAAAAATTGCTTGATTTTTTTTTTCTTTTTATTTGACAGATAATGATCAGGAGCATTTTTTTGTTTCTGGATAGAACTTATGTTCTTCAGAATTCAATGCTGCCCTCTATTTGGTAAGGATGCCAGAAGATTATTATGAAAAATTTTGTTATATATCATAGTCTTAATTATTCTAAGAGAAAAAGCTGTACTCAGAATATTCTCCTAAAAATTCACGTTTGGATTCTAGCATTTTGAGGGTTTTTGTTTTGTCTATGCTAATACAGCAGACAGCTAACTTTCTCTCGTAGTATTTCTTAATGTTAGGTATGAAGATTAAAGTTTAATCTAGAATTTCTGTGCCTGAATATTATTGCTGCTGATCATTAATGTTTTGCTCTTTTATTTTTCTTGTGACTGTATACTCAAAAGTGTTGTTTATGAAAATAAGATAGCATAATGTATTGATCCTTCAGGAGATGCTTAGCATATACCTACAGTAATGATTGAAATGTACTGATTTTACGATTTTGAAGCCATTTATGAATGACCAAATAAGCTAGTCAATACCGGTATAGTGGAAAGTATTTTTGTCTTTGAACTAATTTTATTTCTGATTTCACTAAGATCATCACCAGAGAAAATAGGACACTAAAACCTAGTTATGGAGGAAGCCAGGAATTCAGCTTCAGTTCTCATTTAAGACAAAATGGGTTTCCTATATGCTTTAATCTAAAAATGTTATTCAAAATTAAATGTGGATTTTATCCTCTTTATAATTACTGCTTTAAATTCTGAGACCCCAGTAAGCATATGATAAGTAAACTCAGCCTGTTCATATGGTATTGCCAGTTCTGGTGATTTTTTGTTTTGTTTTAATTTTAGGACATGGGATTAGAGTTATTTAGGCGATATTATAAGTGATCAAAAGTCCAGACAAAAAAACTGATGCATCCTTCTCTTGATTGAGAGAGAGCGGAATGGTGAAGCAATTGATAGAAGTTTACTTCGAAGCCTTTTAAATATGCTGTCTGATTTGCAAGTAAGTTGCACTTAACACTCACTGTGCTACCTACAAATCAGATTACTGTTCGAAGTTTGATGTCTGGAATTCAGAGTGTTGTTCAAATAGAGTTCTGATGGAAGTCATTCAGTAAATTGTTAGTGAATAAGCAAATACTTTTGGTTTTTCTTCCCTCTTCCTAGATTTACCAAGACTCTTTTGAACAACGATTTTTGCAAGAAACTAATCGGCTTTATGCGGCCGAAGGTCAGAAGTTAATGCAAGAAAGAGAGGTATTTTAAAATGATCGATGAACCCAACGGCTCTTACAATTGACATTACATTGTAGAACACAAAACTTCCCTTTGTATTTATATTCCCAACATTGGAATGCTCTTTTCTCACTTAGGTGCTCCTTTTTCTTCTCTCTCCTTAAAGGCCAGAATTCTGGATCATAAACTCTACCTCTAATTTTACATATGATTCTACCCTGTCACATTTGATGGGGCTCTTCCCTGGATCTTTTGGACATGACATTTTCTGAATGATTTAAGGGGCGGAAAACAATAATATAAAAAACTATTTTTGTAGGTTCCTGAGTATCTTCATCATGTTAATAAACGCCTAGAAGAAGAAGCAGACAGACTTATTACTTACTTAGATCAGACCACCCAGTAAGTATGCTCAGCCTGATAGTCTTAAAACTGTTGATAAGTACTTTAGGCATCTTAAACTTGTAGCAATTTTCAGGTATGATTTAGTCTTTAACAGTTGTTTTCATAATGTGAAATTCAAGTTGTTCTCTTTCCTGGCTAATTAGATTTAATCAAGGATTTGATTATTGGTTTGGTGTGTGTTTAGTGTGTAATTTTAAAATGGTATTAGAGGTTGATGGGATCTTTAAAACTTGGTGTTTTTGAGTCAGAGTTTCACTAAAACCCAACTTGCCTTGGCACTCGTCGTCCTCCATGCCAGCCTCCCAAGTTCTGGGATTATAGGCATGCATCACCATGCCCGGCTTTTAAAATCCTTAGACTGATTAAAATTCTGGGAGTGGATGTTCAGAGAGAAACTGCTTCTGTATTTCTAAATCTCAGCAACCAAATGGTTCAGTTAAGCAGCATAGACTACTGTTGTTTTACCTTCTTAGTAAAAAGCAAAGAAAGTTGGAAAAAAATGCTAGGCTCAGCAAGACCATGGAGATATTACTTTGAGCAAATTCTGAAATACATTATTTTTCTTCCTTTAAGCATAACGTAAAATATTTTGACACAGGGCGTAGAAAAGGCAAAATTAATGTAAAATGACATTTTTGCTTGGTTTTTTCTAGAAGCTTTAAATTTTCAAGGTCAAATCTCAGTAAGTCTGTTTTCCTCCTTTTAGGAAGTCACTGATTGCTTCTGTTGAAAAACAACTTCTAGGTGAACACTTAACAGCAATTCTTCAGAAAGGTAACTTGTAATTTTAAATAGGAGGTTAGTGGGGCTGGAGAAGTTAAGGGTACTTGTTGCTTTTGCAGAGGACTTATTTAATTCCCAGCACCCACATGGCAACTCACAACCATTAGGAATTGCAGTTTCAGGGGATGTAATTCTCTTCTTCCTTCCTCTGTGTACCAAGCATGCACACAATGTCCATACATGCAGGAAATACACTCAACATTGTTGTTGTTTTATTCTTAGCATGTAGAGCCAAGAACTTCTAAACATTAATGATGTTACAGGATACTCTGAATTTTATTCACATAAATTCTAGTAGTAGTTCAGACCAATAGTAATTTCAAATTAACATTTTATTGACATGCACGGCAATTTTACTTACTTTTTGATTCTCATATTTTAATACCAAAATATTTCTAACCAGGTTTAAATAGCCTCCTTGATGAAAACCGAATTCAAGATCTGTCTCTCCTGTATCAGCTCTTCAGTAGAGTTCGGGGCGGAGTTCAGGTTCTCCTACAGCACTGGATTGAGTATATCAAGGTATTAATAGTTTGCTTGTTGACTTTTCCCTTGAGTGTTCTGTAATCTACGTACCAAGAATATCAGAAATCATTTCTTGTTAGATGGGAATTTTTTTTTAAATAAAAAAATTGAAACAGTGGGGGTTGGGGATTTAGCTCAGTGGTAGAGCGCTTGTAAGGCCCTGGGTTCGGTCCCCAGCTCCGAAAAAAAAAGAAAAAAAAATCGAAACAATGGCCTGAGAATAGCAACTGGGTGACAAATCAGGAAATATGGGAAACTAAAGGATTGTTTGAGTTCTGAAGGCATTTGTAAGTAAATATTATCTGTTTAGATTTTCCATTTCCTTCAGAGACAGCTGTACCTTTTGTGACTGTTAAGCACATGTGCCAACCTTAAATATGACTTGGTGAATATTTTCACTGTAGAAAAAAATCAGTTACCATAAAATTACACCATCTCCATTTTCAGGCTTTTGGAAGTACCATTGTTATTAATCCTGAAAAAGATAAAACTATGGTTCAAGAGTTATTGGACTTTAAAGATAAAGTTGACCATATAATTGATACCTGCTTTCTGAAAAATGAAAAATTTATCAATGCCATGAAAGAAGCATTTGAAACCTTCATTAATAAAAGACCAAATAAGCCAGCTGAACTCATAGGTATGTTTCACATTCCTTTGTGGTTGTGTAATATTCTTTTATTGAAAAACTCATATTGATAATCATATTGTACCCATTCCTGGTTTGTTTGATGTCGCTTAGCCTGTCAAGCTGAACAGCATCTCATAGTCTTCATGTCAAACAGGATATAAACTCTATGTGAGGTAGAACGTAGAACCCTGTTTACTTTTACTGAGTAAGCATGATTCTGTGCTTTGCAAGCCTATAGTGATTGAGACATGGGACAGAGTACTATTGTCTAAAGGTCTCCAGTTACAGCTACAGGAAAAGGGTAGCATGAAATTCCAATGCAAATGAATAAAGTCTAGGATGAAAACAAATCTAATGATACAGGCTTACTGAGTATACAGGTGTGTTGCAGTGTTCTCAAGCAAGGTTCCTACACATGCACTCCTTGATGTTAGGAGTATATGTGCCCTACAAAACGAGGTCCTCTGAAAGGATGGAGTTTGGTTTGTTTTCTAATTTTATTTAAATTTAAACATTTTATAAATTGTGCCTTCTGCTCTGTTGTTTCTGGTTTATTCAAATAACAAAAGTAATGTTTAAGAATACTGACCCTCGGGGTTGGGGATTTAGCTCAGTGGTTAGAGCGCTTGCCTAGGAAGCGCAAGGCCCTGGGTTCGGTCCCCAGCTCCGAAAAAAAAAAAAAAAAAAAAAAAAAAGAATACTGACCCTCTGTGTAAAATAGAAACTTTAGAGAGTACCTGTGTTTTCTGGTGACTTTGTTTGACTCCACAAAGGGCGACTTGGAGCCTCCACCACGAGCTGGCTCTCACTCATTTTAAATTTTGCTTTTCTTTTCCTTTTTTTAAACTGTGAAAGTGAGGGCTTGAACCCAGGAACTCTACCACAGTGCTCTATATGTAGCCCTTCCGTATTATACTAGAAAGTATATTCAGTCTGGAGTCCGATTTAATGTATTTAGGTTGTGGTATTTATTAGCCCTGTGACATTGACAAGTTAACTTGATCTTCCTTTTGTTGTAGGCCATAAAATGCATGTACATATAGCAGAAATACTGAAAGAGAGTATTTTATAGTCTGTTTGGGTTTATGTAGTGGTCAGCACCTTTCAGACACCCATGGTTTGCTAAACTACAATTTTCTTATTTTAGCTAAGTATGTGGATTCAAAACTTCGTGCAGGCAACAAAGAAGCTACAGATGAAGAGCTTGAGAAAATGTTGGATAAAATAATGATTATATTTAGATTTATCTATGGTAAGTGTTGATTACTGCTTTCATGTTTTTCTTTTAAAACAAAGCACTCTGAGCCAGGCATAGTGATAGATACCTGCAATCCACAATTCAGGAGGCTGAAGCACTATTGCTGTGTAGGCCACATAGAATCAGACCAGCTAGGGCAACATAGCAAGGCACTCCTATAGGAACTAAAAAACTCTTATATAACCCGGAGAGACTTTGAGACCTATAGGTTATATTTTACTTATTGCATATTTTGGATCCTTAAGAAGAGTTGAGGAATGTAACTAAATTGCCTGTGTTTTGATCTTTGCACTATTAAGAACCTGGGATTTTACTGCTTGTTTTAATCTCTGAGTTTTGGTGCTAACAGTACCAATGTACTAAAGTTGTTTTTTTTTTCCAGAAAAATAGTTAATACAGTCTTAATTTTTTATAATAAAAAACTTTTGAAATACCTGGCACAGACATGGACCTCCAGTGTTCCTGAGTTTAATAAACTTGGATAAAATGTATAAAATTAAATAACTTGGCATGTTACAATAAGCTTTTTAAAGCCATTTTCTTACAGCTTTACTTGGCATATCATGAATGTTATCTTTGCTATTTAATACAGGCAAAGATGTTTTTGAGGCCTTCTATAAGAAAGATTTAGCCAAACGCCTATTAGTTGGCAAGAGTGCATCAGTGGATGCTGAAAAATCAATGCTGTCCAAACTGAAACACGGTATGTTTCTCAGTCTTCTTTTTTTAATATCAGCTTTTTCTTTTTTTAATATTTGAGGTAAATAATGGCTTAATTATATTTCCTTTCTTTGGTTGATCATTTTATACACATGATGAAAATATAAATTGACAGGATGGGGAGGATGGTTCAGAGGGTAAGAGGTCTTTGTGCACAAACATGAGGACATGAGTTTGAATCCATAACACCCTTGTAAAAAATCATATGTATAAGTCCACTGGCTAGGGGTAGGGTAGAAGTAGAGAACAGGAGGATCTTTGGGGATTCCTGGACACCAGACTAGCTCTGGGTTCAAGATAGACCCTATTTCAAAGGAATAAGGTATACTGTGGCAGAAGAGTACAGCCAATGACCTCTGACTTGCACATGCATATTGTCCATACCTGCACACACTTACCCCAACACACACACACACACACACACACACACACACACACACACGCACACACACACACACACACACAAAAGTGAGGTATGAGAGTCCTAGCCTCTTGCTGATAGCTACAATTATTGGATTGTTTTAAAGATAAAGAATTATTCCTTTGTTTATTTGTATAAAATTTCCCAACTATCCTATACCTGGATTAAAGAGTTTACCTCTGAATTGCTAGGGCACGCTGAGAGTAAGACTTTTCATTCTTACAAGTGGATATAGATCATATTTTATGCCCAAGTTAAGTTTTGTATTTTTATTTTCTGATTTTAATTTTGTTTGTTGTACTACCTTGGAATGTAAATCTGTAAACCTCTTTAACAGAATGTGGAGCCGCTTTTACCAGCAAGCTTGAAGGAATGTTTAAAGACATGGAGCTTTCTAAAGATATCATGATTCAGTTCAAACAGGTAAAAGTGAGTTAAACTCTTAATTCCCTAAACTTAAGGATACTGATGTCCTTGCGGCAGTTTGTATTGAAGAAGATAAATAGAAACCCATATTTGTTTTTACAAACACTTCATGGCAACTTAAATTAACAGTTCAGTATAGAGAAAAGGTCATCAATGAATTTTAAGTATATTTGGCCTACTTCAGGATTAAGTCATAATTAACATCCAGAATAAGACAGAAGCATAAGTAAAATGTATTAGATTAAAGTTAGTATTAGAAGACTTATACTTACATGGTAAGAGCAGGGATTTTCTAATCAGTTGGAGGATTTTTATTTCAGAGCCTGTCATGGGGATAGAGATAAGGCGATCAAGGATGGGTGGTATATGCTGTCTCTGTTGACATTTGGGATGAGAATTGGATCTATAGTTTTGAAGACATAAATAGAAGGTTTTAAAATATTGTAAAAACATAAACAACCAGATGTAGTTTGTGTAACTGCAGTCTCAACTGCTTGGGATGCTGAAATAATATTTGGGCAATATAGTGAGATCCTGTCTCAAACAGCAGCAGCAATACCAACTAGGCAATAGTGATGGCAAATTAGATTTTACTCAAGGGCTCAGTAATGACTTCTTGACTACTATATTGAAGGTGGTAAATAGAACCAAAAGACTCGATGTTCAGAATTAGTAGGATCATAGATCTTACAGTAGGCACAGAATAGGATTTATTTGCCTTGCCCTTTCCCCTTCTTTTCCTTTCCTACTTCAGGTCACCACCTTCAAACAGGGAGTGAAGCATTTTGAAAAACCAGAGACTTGGGCTGGCTAGTGGGGTGAGGAATGGGAGTTGCTACAAGATGTTCCGATCCATGTAGGGTCTCTGAATGAAGGTGGGCGTTAAAGGTAGCATTGGGGGAAAAGAATGGAGAAGAGATGCTATAACAGCCCAATTGTGTGTGAGAAGTTGAGTTTTTAATACCTAGGATATTTTCGTGGGGTTTTTGAATGCCACTATCAAAATGGCCACCTGTGTATTTTTCTACTGCATTTTGTGTAGTATTCATTTCAAGTTTAAATAATTGTTTTTATTTTCAGGATGGTCAGTATATACATATATTTTTATATAAAGGAAATTTGTATTATGTATGGTATATAAACTTTCATAATCTTGGTGTATGTGTTGATCTTATAGTATATGCAGAACCAGAATGTACCTGGCAATATTGAATTAACTGTTAATATCCTGACAATGGGTTATTGGCCAACATATGTGCCTATGGAAGTCCATTTGCCACCAGAGGTAAGATAAACCATTTTAAAACTAAGTTATATGCATAGAAATTACATTTTTTTCTGCTTTTCATTTGAAAATCTGTGACTTTTGCAGGCTTATGTCAACAAATATAGCAACAAAAGTATAGCGCTAATATTTTATTATTTTACCATTTTTAACTACCTTTCTAAATTTAGTGCTGTTTTCCCCAATTATTCTGTTTCATTGCTTATGACCCCTTAGTCTTGCCAGCTGTTAAAAAATCTTGCCCATATATTCCACCTGAAGGCAGGATTGGTGGATGTAATGGATACATGAGTATCCTTCATGCCTTAAACTGTCCTACTCAGGACCAAAACCTAGAATATTGAATAAAGAAAAGTACTGGAGCGTCTATGGAAAGAATCATGGGTGCCCAGAAAGTAGATGCCTCAACAAGGGGAAGAATATAGAAGAGGAAGAGAAAAAAACTTCTTAACTTTTAGAAAAGGCTCACATTTAGTGGATGGAAAAAAGAGGAACTTTATAAAGAAATGTGGGCAGAAGCAGCAGCAGAGAAAGGAGTCAGTATGAATGTAGAACTCAAATCACCAGAGTGAAGGATGATTAAATAACAGGGAAGAAAAGATCAAAGAGTGTGAAGATCACCAAGCGATGTTGCATTGGCTAGTTAGATTTTCACCGTACATTAAAGGGATTGGTAACTACTGAATATAGTCCTAAAAACTATCAAAAGCTATTCCAGATGATGTTAAAGTATTGAGAAGGGAGGTCATTGAGGTGGCCTAGGGGTGAAGGACCTGCCACCAAGCTTAACCTCCTAGTTAACTTTCTGAACCCACATAGTGGAAAGAGGTAACTGACTCCCAAAAGTTGTCCTCTGACCTTTATTAGCCCAGAATGGCATGCATACACCACTTCATACATTCAACAAATAGTTTTTAAAAAACCGGGCTAAGGGTGGCATTGCATATGCAACATAAAGTAACAATTTATTTGCTTTAGATGGTGAAGCTTCAGGAAATCTTCAAGACATTTTACTTAGGCAAGCACAGTGGCAGGAAACTTCAATGGCAATCAACCTTGGGACACTGTGTGCTAAAAGCTGAATTTAAAGAGGTAAGTGGATATTTTTAAATCTTGAGTTCTGTCTTCATCTTTAATATGGCTTATCCCTTGGTTTGCAGGGTCAAGCTGCTGTTTTATAAGTGTATCCTTGACATCTTAGCATATTGCAACTTTGTATTTAAGATAGTTACCTTTTCAGCAGTTGACTTAGCCCTCATCTAAAATTGACCCCCTTTCTCTTTTCCCTGTGGATTCAGAGTTCATACTGTCTTATCAGAAATCGTGTGGCTAGAAGCTAGAGAACCGAGTGAGTGATATAGGTAAACAATATCCATTGGGAAAATTCTGCATCTGTTCATGAATGATCTGAATCAAGTCAGAGTATATTTGAAAGTGGAGCATAGTCACATGGGACTGTAATCCTATCACTTGGGAGATAGAGGCAGGAAGATTGAAGTTCAAGTACATATTTGTCTACAAAGGAAGTCTAGCTTGGGTTTCTAAACCCTGTCTTGAAAAATGCATTTAGGGTAGTAATTTCTTGCTGCTTATGGTGAATGTCTATAATGACACATAGGGCTGGCTTATTTTTATTACTTTGTCCTGTTTTAATAAGGACTATAGAAGACATACTAATAGGCTAACTAACCCTACACCCCGTTTTTTGTAGACTCACACCTAAATCTTGCAGTACACATCATATTGCCATGTAAAGCAGCACTTTGGAGAATGTTACTCATCTGTGCTTAACTCACTAATTAATGGTTTTCCTATAAGATATTACTTTTTGATTAATTTTCCATGTTTAAAAAAACAGGCAAAAAAACCCTCTGCTTTTTCTCCAACAGGGCAAAAAAGAACTTCAGGTCTCTCTTTTTCAAACCCTGGTGCTACTAATGTTTAATGAAGGAGAGGAGTTCAGTTTAGAGGAGATCAAGCAAGCCACTGGGATAGGTTTGTATTGTGTCTGTCCAGTATCAAGAAATTGTAGTTCTCTATTCTGTGTAGTCACTGTGATCAGAGCTCTAAACATATAAGGAAATAATCTTCCCCTCTGTACGTTTTTTAAAAAGATTCATTTATTTCTTTTGTTTGTTGCCTGTGTATATATGTATACCATACATGTGCAGGAATATGTGGGGTCAAGAAGGGGGCATTGTATCCCCTGGAACTTGAGTTAGTTGTTTGTGAGTCACCTTGTTAGGTTCTAGGAACGACCTCTGGTCCTGTGAAAGACAAGACACTACTCTTCAGTGGTGAGATGTCTCTCCAGCCCCCTCCTCTGTGCTCTTAATATTTCCAAATTAGTAAGTACCAGTATGTAGTGTTAACAAGAAGTGTGGTTGAGAGTGAAGTGAAGCGAATAATGATTGTAGAAGGAAGTAGGACTTGATTTGGGCCTTAAAATTTTGATAGTATGAGGAAAGACTTGAAAATAGGAGGGGCTAGTGTGGGTAGCAAGCATGAAATGTTTGGTTGTAGCTTTCACTGGTGAGCTGTAAAATTCAGTAGGTAAGATAGATTGACTGATATAAAAGAAATAACCTATTTGGACAACTTACTTGGCATTGATAGAACTAGCCACCTGGAATATGAGAAAATTCTAGTCTAGAAGCTATGAAGATAATTCTGACAAAGTTCTAAAAGAGGCTTGTAGTAGGATGTTTCCAACAGCAATGGAATTACTAGAGATATAGTACAATGAAGGAGAATGAAGACTTTTAAAAGGTGATTCTAGGCTTTTCATAGGATTAGGTTAGTATTACCATCATTAGCAGTGGAGCAGAGGGTGAATGGAGAATATCAACACACTCAAGTGATAGTAAAACAGCCAAGTTGAGTGTCCTTTTAGTAACTGACTTGAGAGAAGGGAAACATTGCATCAGAGGTTTTGGTAATTGTCTGCATGGATGATAAATAGATGCTTTTACAAGACAAGTAGAACAAAATTTTACTGGATAGCACGAAGAGCAGGAGTTGGTGACAGTGGGGAAACCAAAGCAGTTTATTAGAGAATGTCAGAGTTAGAATGACATTGAATGTGGTGCTCATGCTAATAAAGTACAAATAAATAACTAATCATTATTTCTTCTTCAGAGGATGGAGAATTAAGAAGAACACTGCAGTCACTAGCCTGTGGCAAAGCTAGAGTTCTGGCTAAAAATCCAAAGGGCAAAGATATTGAAGATGGTGACAAGTTTATTTGTAATGATGATTTCAAACACAAACTATTCAGGATAAAGATCAATCAAATCCAGATGAAAGAAACGGTAAATCTTTTGCTTTCTCCTACTCCTAGTATATTGGATTAAATGTGTGTTTATAGTAGAAATTTACAGATTAAAGAATTTGTATTATATGCTTGAGTGTTTTATCTGCATGTACATTTGTGTACCCATCAGGGCTGGGGCCCACATGTAAGAAGGGGACATTGGATCCATTGGAGCTGAAATTAGAAATGTTTGTGAACAGCCACATGGATGTTGGGAATCGAACTCATGTTCTCTTTAGCTGCTAAGCCATCTTTCCAGCTTCAAAATTTACAGTTTATTTTCTCAATAACATTTCATGTAACATTTTCTGTGCCTATATCTGGCCTAATACATTTCAGTATTTGATAATATGTTTGTTTGTTTTGCTTGCTTGGGTTTGCATTGCTAGGGATGAGGAATGCATGACCATTTGTGTTCTTCCATTGAGTTATTTCTTTATCCCATCAATGTGATTTTGTTTTGTTTCTCTTCCTTATTACTTTTTTTTAAAGAAAGATTTATTCTATGGGTGAACAATAGCTGTCTTCAGGCCTTTTGGAAGAGGGCATCAGATCCCATTACAGATGGTGAGCCACCATGTGGTTGCTGGGATTTGAACTCAGGACTCTGGAAGAGCAGTGGGTGCTCTTAACAGCTGAGCCCCTCTCCAGCCCCCCCTCCTTATTACTTTTAATTTCCCTATGTGTGGGGTTCCTTGTCTGTATTCAGTTCTCACTGTCCTGACCACCATCACTTGCTGGTCTCCTTTCTCCCAAATAGTTGTCTCGCTTTGCTTTAACATATCTGTCTTTTGCATGAGCATGCATGTTCACACACTGCATATATAATCTTTTAGTGCATACACACTGCATATATAATCAAACCCAGATTTTTCCTTTTTCCTTCAATACTCATGTCTACTTTAATGTCGTGTGTGTGTGTGTGTGTGTGTGTGTGTTGTGTGTGTATTTAGATCTGGATTCCACATGTCAAACAAAAATGTATTTTCCTTAAGTCTGGTTTATTTTGCTGAACAGGATCTCCATTATCATTCATTATCCTACAGATTACATCATTTTATTCTTTATGGCTATGTAAATTTCTATAGTGTTAATCATTCATCTGAATGGTTGTGTCTCTTTACTCTTTTTTTTTTTTAAATAAATGTCTCATATCTCAGTGATAGGAAATGGAAGTCAAAGTAAAATACATCCTTAGAGGCTCATGGACCAGGTAGCTTGGGGTATAGCAAAGTTTCAAGTTGATAAAGAGAGCCCCTGTCTCAAACAGAAATGAAAGGCACCTGAGCTCTAATGCTCAAGGTTTTCCTCTGATATCCCCAACTACACCCATATAACAGGCATACCCCAACTCACATTAAAAAATCAACAGAGTGCCAAATAGTTATATAATCTTGAAATACATAAATCTTCATCTCTATGATCTTTTCCTTAAAATGACTTCATGGGGGACGGAGAGATGGCTCAGCAAAATTAAGAGCAGTGCCTCCTGTTCCAGAGTACCCAGGTTCCTGGTCCCCACATGACAGTTCACAACTATCTGTAACTTCAGTTCTAGAAGATCTATTGTGCACACACACACACACACACACACACACACACACACACACACACACACACACACATCTGTATATATATCTGTATCTGTATATATGCATGCAAGCAAAAGACCAATGCACATGAACTTATAGAAGTAAGTTTTTGCATCAGTGGGTATAAACATTTTAAATTTTAGGGAAGGTCAGTAGACAACCTCCAGAGTTATTCCTTTGGAGCTATCTACCTTGTTTCTTGACATTGTTTCTTACTTGCCTAGAACTCACAAATTAGCTAGGCTGGCAGGCTGTCCATCAGGCACTAGGAATCTTTTTACATGAGTTCACAAAGATCTAACTGTAAGAAATAGGTCCTTATGTTTGCAGGGAAAGCACTTGACCAACTGAACCTACCTCCTAGTGCTCAAGGGTGGTATTTTTCTCTTCTCCTGTATTGCATTAATTTATTGGTACAGGGCAGTAGTGGCAACAGAAAGAAAACTATGTTTGTCAAGTTTTTTTCTCTCATTTTAAATAAGTCAGATTCTTTAGAACAATAACATTATGTCCCTAATATACAATTGGTGTTCCTAATTAAGTTGACTGTATTTGAAAACTTGTTTTAGGTTGAAGAACAAGCAAGCACTACAGAAAGAGTATTTCAAGATAGACAGTACCAAATTGATGCTGCGATCGTCCGAATTATGAAGATGAGAAAAACACTTAGCCACAACCTTCTTGTTTCAGAAGTCTACAATCAGCTAAAATTTCCAGTAAAAGTAGGTGTTTCTGTGTCTCCATACTGAACGTGTTATAGGTGAAAGGGAATACATTTAATTTTTAGACACTAATTTTCAAATATAATTATTCCATATTCAAAGACTTAAAGTCATTTGGAATAACACACATTCATTTCCTATATTTGTACATGTGTTTCACAAAAGAACTTTGTTTAGCAAATAACCAGTTTACAAAAGCCACTCTCTGGTAGTGGGGGTGGGGACGACAAAAAAAAAAAAACAAAACAAACAAACAAAAAAAACAAAAGCCACTCTCTGTACTTGAAAGTTTAGTGAGTAAATGTGACTGAAATTTTTGAAGTTAGTTACTATATATCTTTTGAAGCTTACTTTTCTGGAGATGTCTTGGCATTTGACAGATTTGGTTATTAGACTGAGTTATATCTTATGCTTGGTTACCTATATAAATATTTGTTAAATCTGTTACAGAGGCTTCTGGCTTTATCATAGTGGTCAAGCATTTTCTGTGTCTGTTGAAAATGTCTAGCAGTGGTTCTGGTAAACTTGAATTGGTCACGTATGGGCATGATCCAGTACAAATGTCCACTAGCAAAGGTGCTTAGACAATGTGTTGTTGTACTAGACTGTTGTTCAAACTTTAAGATATTTTTAAAGTCTATAATAAACATTTGGTAGAGGTTGCCTAGACTCTTGGATTCCTGGCAACTTCGGATTTTGATAAGTCACTTAATTTTGCTGAGCTTGTTTGGAATTGATAAATATATGTAACCTCCTAGTATTACTTTTTATTATTAATAATTTTACTCATTTACATTTTAAATGATATCCCCTTTCCAGTTTCCCCTTCACAGACCCCCACATTCATCCCTCCTAGTATTATTTTGAAACTTACTGAGATAAAAAGTATAAAACACTTGATACTGAGTTTAGTATGTACTGAGGTTTAATATATATTGAGGTAGCTGCCTCCTCATGACCACACATGCACACCTACTCATGTAATCATTTCACCTACAGCAAGATTACTTACTAATGCTAGAACATAGGAAATAACTATAACTTTGATCATAACTGAAACCAGTTATGATATTAACCTGGGGTTATTAGATGGAATTTTACTTCCTTTTTTCTGGTTTGTTTCGGTTTAGTTTTGTTTTGGGATAGGGTCTGTGTTCCAAGACCGGCTTTAAAATCAGTCCTTCATTTTTATCGATTCCACATCTGTGAATTCAGCAAACCAAAGTTAAAAACATCCTTTAAGAATGCAGTAGCTGAAGACTGAACCCCCAGTGAACGTGATTGTTGGGGGGAGGGCGGCAATAGGGGGAGGATGGGGAGGGGAACACCCATAAGGAAGGGGAGGGGGAGGGATTAGGGGGATGTTTGCCCGGAAACCGAGAAAGGGAATAACACTCAAAATGTAAATAAGAAATACTCAAGTTAATTAAAAAAAAAAAAAAAAAAAGAATGCAGTAGCTGGTTGGGAAGCAGAGGAAGGCAGATCCCTTGTGAATTGTAGGTCAACCTGGTCTGCATAGTGAGTTCAGGACAGCCAGGACTACAAAGAAAGACCCTTTCCCAAACACGCCTTTGATACAGACACACACACTCATTCACACTCTCTGCCTGCCTGCCCCCCTCCCTTCCTCCCCCCCTCTCTCTGTCACTCTGTCTTTGTCTCTCACCCTCACACATACTCTCTCCAAACACACTCCAAACAGCTGCATTAGCTATGTAGGGGCATGTACTCCTAGCTAGCAGCTAAGGCAGCAATATTGATTTTTTTTTTTCTGGAGCTAGGGGCTGAACCCAGGGCCCAAGCGCTCTACCACTGAGCTAAATCCCCAACCCCTGAGGCAGCAATATTACTTGAGCTTCTCATCTTAACAAAAAAATGCATCTGTATTGAATGTTCATTTTCTTTTCCTTGTTATCTCAGGTATCATAAATGACGTGGAGATACTTGTTTTTGTCAGGGTCATTTATTCAAGACAATAAGTGTAATTATTAATGCAAGACTATATAAAAGACTGTATTTCTAATGCTGTGTCTCTGTGGGGCGTTCCATATATGGACAGTTATTATATTCAGTTCTACCTGGAGCTTTAGGTACATTGAATTGTCAACCACCTGGCGTCAGAGCTGGAGCCGAACTCACCCTCTTCAAGAGTAGTACACACTAAGAAGCCCTGAACCTTCTCTCCAGCACTGAGACTGGACAAGGTCTAATACATCTCAGGCTGGCCTTCGTTCCCTTTGTAGCTGAGTCTGAATATAGGCATGCTCTACCATGCCCAGTTCTAAATTGTCATAATGAAAATTTAACAGAGATCCAAATCACTTACATAAATAGTTAAAATTCATAGTAAACCAGAAGCATACTGGGAGTTAATGTGATTACTTTCTCAAATATCCTGTAGTTGTGTGAATGTGTGGTATTGGGGAATAGAACCTAGGCGCCTTTCATATACTAGGCAGGTACTATACCACCTGGTAAAAGCCTTAATTGCCCCAACCCCTTGGTTTTTGGCAACTTCCTGAACTCTCACTTATTGCCATTCCTCAAGCTACTCAAGTAGCAAGGATTATGCTAGTAGGTCTAGTATTTTATATAGTTCATGTAGTAATTTCTCTTATATATTTATTTCATGTATTGTTTATTTACTTAATTTCCAGTTTGTGACAAAAGTCCTTTTTAATTTTATTTATTTATTTTATGTATATAAGAACATTGTAGCTGTCTTCAGATACATCAGACCTCATTACAGATGGTTGTGAGCCACCATGTGGTTGTCAGGAATTGAACTCAGGACCTCTGGAAGAGCAGTCAGTGCTCTTAACCACTGAGCCATCTCTCCAGCCTGACAGAGTTTTATTGTGTACCCCAAGCAGGTCTTACTCTGAATCCTCTTGGCTCTGACTCCTACTTGCTGGGATTTTAGAAGTAGGCTACAATGCTTTAGCTACATTTAATTTAAGTTTGTTTAATTTAGAGACAGGGCTTGTCATGCACTCTTGCTGTCCCGGAACTCATTATATAGACCAGACTGGCCTCAAACTCAGGGATCTCCCTGCCTCTGTACAGTCACTTTTGGCCTTTGTTCTCTTTTTTTAATGGGATGTTGGTAGATGGACTTAGGTTGATGCTTATGAGTTTTGTACTGAAAATATGCTTTCTCTTACAGCCTGCTGATCTTAAGAAGAGAATAGAATCCCTAATTGACCGGGACTACATGGAAAGAGATAAAGAAAATCCAAATCAGTACAACTATATTGCATAGAATGTTGGTTGGCCTTGGAACATTTGTTGTCATGCCGTAGCCAATGGATAAACTAACTTGTTGAATCTCATGTTATTTGACTTCTTTTATACTTCCGATGACCAAATGAAGCAGTGTGTAATGGGAATAGTTGCGTGGACATTTCTCAGTGGTTAACATACCCATTTTAAAGAGTAATACTTAACCTTTAAGAAGAATGTCATTGAACTCTATGCATGTTATTTAGTATGATGTGCAGAAAACTCTTTAAGAAAGTACCTGGGTCTTCATGATTCCTTTTTGGAACTGGGGAAGAGATCCCTATGGCCATTAAAAGGGGGAGGGTGATTCTTATACATCATCAATAAAGCAAAAGGTTTATTTGCCTAAAAGTCATTTAAAGATACTTAAACTGCATGCAAATTTTATTTACTGTACAGAATTCTGGATATATTTATCAAATAGAAAAGCCACCCTGGACTTGGTTGTTCACCCATTTTGTGGTTTCCCTTGAAAAGAAAAGTAAGTTTTCATTGTTGGCATTCTGTTACACTGAAGAGGGAAAAAAACCTTATTTGGAAACAAGTTTTTCACGTAGGGTAACAGTTCCTTCCATCATACCTTATATATTCACAGCCTAAAGGTTTCCCATTATGACTCTGGGATGTGTACAGAAGACAGCTCCAAATTCACTGTGCTAATTAACAGGAACTTACTAAAATAGGTGAAATAGAAAAATTGCTGATCTTGTACTATAAGAACATAGTAAGGGGGGAAAACTCAGTTCTTTTTATTAGAACTGAATACAGTATGAAGACCACAGGAGACCAAAATCAACAAATAAGTTGTGAACTGCAGGAGTAAAATTTGCAGCTGCTTTTCATCGTGCGTCAGTCTTTAGATGTTTGCATCATTTTGTCCTTAATTTGGGTGGGTTGTCGATTGTCAGAGGTTTCCTAGGATTTGCATTCCAGTTTTTTCTACTAAATGTTTTTTTACTGTCATGCTCCTGACTTGGAGAAACTCAACATATGATTCTCCCTTGTCTTCCTTGCACACTCCCTATTTGAAAACTTCAAGTTCTGTATTCCTTTTTTTTTAATTGCTTGAATTAAGAGTTCTCTTAGCCATTGGACACCTGCTTTTCAGCGAAGTGTCTTCAAATTGGTCACACACAGAAAATAACAAAAGTATTGTTTTTCAAATTCAAAATGTGAGTAAAAGACTTTTGTTCATCACCGGAGGGTTTTGCTTTGCTTCCTGGTTTCTCTTTCCATGAAGGAAATTGATTATGGTAGAGAAGCAGAGTGTTTTGGTGTGTTTTCTTTTAAATTAGAACTTCTTCAAGGCTTTCTCCACTAGCATATATCCTGGTCTTTACAGAGCAATAAGGGGTACCTTCAGCTTAGAAGACTTGGGGGCTCTTATGTCTACTATTGTTTTCTTGAATTCTCAAAGACCTGTGGCCAGCTATCTGTATTTTTTTAAGTTGCCTATTTCTCTCTAATGCATCAACTTGCACACCGTTTGACTATGTATAGTATTTAGAATTAACTTCCCAGTTCTTTCTGAGCAGCTATTTCGTATATTTTTTCCAGTTCCTCCCTGATTTCCTTACAGGAGCTTTTCTGACAAGGAATGTGGCTGTTATGTTTACTGGACCATCAACATCAGTGTTCTAATTCATCCCTGTTGGTCTCTGGGATATGGAGACGATTACACCACTCACTAGTTACTCTTTAAATAATTTTTAGGTAGATTATTCGTTCCTACTAGGATGCTCTTGATACCACCTTCGTTATCTTGAAAGCGGGTCCCTGTCCTGAAGTTCTTAACTCTTTGAAAACTTGATGGTGTTTCAGCTGAAAAAACTAGCCAGACTACTAAGGGATACTTTATGAAACTGAAAAGTAATGGCAAACTACATTGGGTTATTATGAATTTCAGTTGTTCTGTATCGGTTGAATTTTTGTGCTCTTTTCCCTGTGTATGTGTGGTGGTTCTATTTTTCTCCAATAAAACTTTTATTTTAAAAAATGTTTCCGGGGGAAGATATTTAAACTCCAAATATTGTGGAAAAAAATATAAAAGTAGAATACATAAAATCTTCCTAATGACTTCCTTAATTCACATTTGACAGTTCATATGTGATTATTTTTATACTTTGTTATTTTGCTGGTAGTTTTGAGAAGCTGTGGAGGTTATGGTAAAACGATAGTAAATTTTTCAGTGTTCTCAAAATAGACAATTCTACTTTAGAAAAATCAAGAGCAAGTGCAAATGTTTTTCATTCAAACTTTCAAAGTCAGCAATGTCATGTCACTATAGAAATAGTTTAGATTGAAGCTGGAAGGAAAAGAAGATGTTATATGCTTGCTGCGCTGTGGTGCTTGATGCTCTGTTAGTTCTGTTCTGAACAAAATCCTGTTAATCATGTTACTCAATGTTTTCCTAATTCAGTTCCTGAGTCTGCTGAATGATGACTCTGCCATATACTTGACATCTTTACGTGTGTGTGTGTGTGTGTGTGTGTGTGTGTGTGTGTGTGTGTGTGCGCGCGCGCGCATGTGTGTATGTATGTGTTTGTACAGGAGAGGAAATCAGTTTCTTCTACATAGCCATCAATGTCTAAGGATTGACAAGTTGATTTTCTAATATCCATAAGTCTTTTTTCTCTTTGCTACAGAGTCTTGCAGTGTAGCCTAAGGTGTCTGTAAATTTGATCTTCCTGCCTTGGGCTCGAAGTGCTGTGGACTTAAACTGTTTGACTATTTACAGTATTTAGAATTAACTTCCCAGTTCTTTCTGAGCAGCCATTTCTTATCATTTTTCTACATTACAGCTGCGTACCACCATGTCTTGTCTTACACATATTTAATTATATGATTTTTGTCTGTTTTAATGACCACTCTGTTTAATGTTGACAAAGAGTTACATATTTCATTTTTTTCATTCACATAAAATTGCCAAAACAAATAGTTTATTAAGAAGAAAGACCGAAGGATACTGGGACTTTATATAACTGTACTTTTTAAAGTGTCCTTTTATAATGCTTCAATAAGGAATTTTTTTTCTTTTTGTCAGTTGCTTACAAAAATCTTGCTGTAGATCAAGCAAAATTTGGTGGCTCATGTCACTAATCTAGGCCTGGATCTGTCAGTTCCAGGCCAGCCAGGAACTGTATAATGAGACCCTATTGAGAAACATCAATAAAACCCAAAACACCTGTTTTATATTGACATAGTGATCTCTGGTTCAAATCATATATTTGTTCAATTATTTTCTTACTGCTATTAGAATAAAGTATTCTCTTGAACAGACATAATATATACACTTTTATAGTTAATATTTACAAGTATTGTCTAGCACAGTAAAAGGCCCAAATTATTTTATAAAACATTCTTATTTGCTATAGAATGTAAGAATGAATACTGTTAGACATATTAGAACTTAGTTTTACAAGCTACAAAATCATCTTTTCACCCTCTAATTCCTGTGATAACATCTCTTTCCATTTTTAATTTTCTATTGTAAAATACACATAAAATTTACCATCCTAACCGTGTAAAAATGTCCAATTGAGACCTTTAGTGTGTTCGTAGTGCTGTGTGGTTATCATTTTGTAGTTTCAGAACATTTCCAGCACCTATTATTGAACAGTTATTTCCTGTTCCTGCTCTGCCCAGCCCCTGGAAACCACTGACCTGGATTTGCCTATCCTAGATATTTCATATCACTGGAACCATGACTTCTGTTGGATTTCTTTCTTTAGCATGATCTTTTTCAAGGTTTATTCATGTACATGTCAGGTCCTTATTTTCTTTTATAACTGTTTATAAGTGTGTGTTTACCCAAAGGAGTCCTTAAACATAATGGTTTTCACTTTTTCTGTTTCAAAATCTTTTGAGTATACACAGAATGAAACTGCTGACTTACATGGTGATTTTGTGCTAAACTTAAAAAGGAATCTTCAAACTCCATTGCTGCCAGTAGCATCTAAGAGTTCCGGTTTTTCTGCATCCTTGTCAGTGTATGGTGTTTTGTAATGTTTTGTTATGGCTATTCTAATGGGTATGAAGTAGGTTCATGACAGTTTGGGATTTTATTTCCTTAATTATTTTGTATATCATCTGCTTGTTTGCCATTTGTAGCTTTTTTCCTTGATGTCTCCACACTGGCCATTTTCACATAGGATTCCTTGTCTGAATTATAAGAGTTCTTCATATGCAGATGAAAATAAGATGCAGTCTTACCAAACGGAATAGTCTGCTAATAATTTATCCAGTTAAAAGTTGTCTTTCCTGTGTATCCTTTGCACAAAAGTATTTCATCTTTTGTCATATTTATTTGTGCATGTACATGTGCCATTGTACACATGTGGAAGTCAGAGGACACCTTGTTCTCTCCTTTCACCTTGTAGATCCCAGGGATTGAATTCAAGTAGTCAGGCTTCGCAAGTGACTTTAACCTGCTAAGCCGTCTCACCAGTGCAGAAGTATTTAAGCAGGTAGAATTAATCAACTTTTTTTTCTTTTGTTGCTTATACTTTTGGTTTTTTGAAGAAATTCTTGGCAAATCCTCATTCCTTTGGATTTTAGATTTACTTTAAGAATTTAATCTAGTTTTGTTGTCCTTTGAGCTAAATTTTCTGTGTGGTATGAGACAAGTGTTCTTTATTCTTTTGTCTAGGTATATTAAGTTGTCCCACTACTTTGTAGTGTGTACTACATTGGATTCCTTTACATAAATTTGAACAATTCTAATCTTAGTAAAATGTCACGTAAGGTATGTAATTGTTGATGTTGTGAATTTGCTTATTAGTGTTAGAGATTTCTACATAAGTGTTCATAAGAAATATTTGTAGTATTCTTTTTTAAAGCATTTCATGACATTTGGGATGTGTGTGTGGGTCCATGCCAAGGTGCATGTGTGGAACTTAGATGACAGCTCAACTTGCAGGAGTCAGTTTTCTTCTACCATGTTGGTCCGAGGGATTGAACTCTACCAGCTTTGCACCTTTGTCTGCTGAGCCGCCAAACCAGCCTGTAGTGTGTTTTCTATATTTTTATTACCAGGTAATACTAGCTTCATAATATGGCTTACTCTTTAAATATCAATAGAGTTCATTGTGAAGTTGTCTGATTCTAGACGTTTCTTTTGGTGAAGGCTTTTTGCTTAGTGATTCAATTCATTTTTTTTCTTTTTGTTTGTTTTTTTTTTTACACAGACTCTACAGAGTTAACAGGAAACTCACTCTGTAGCCTAGCCTAATCTTAAACTTGAGGCTGCCCAGCCTCAGCCTGCCTCCTGAGTGGTGAGGTTACATAAATGAGTTACTTTCTTTGCTTCAACTTCTTGTGGATCTTTATATTAAAAAGTTATGGGGTTGGGGATTTAGCTCAGTGGTAGAGCACTTGCCTAGTAAGCGCAAGGCCCATGATGTGCATGCAACATTTTGCATGTAGATAGCTTATGGAAGTCAATTTTCTCCAGCATGTAGATTCTGGAATTCAGGTTATCTTTTGATACCAAGAGCCTTTGCATTTTCTATTGTATTGATTTTTCATTTATTTTCTTATATCTTTGTCATCAGTTTAATTTGCTCTTATTTGATTTTGTGAATGTGTGTTTATATGTGTTGTTTATGTGTATGTACATGTGTATGTGATATGTGTTTTTGTGTGTGTGTGTGTGTGTGTGTGCATGTGCACATGCATGCTCACACATGGAAAAAAGAAGTTGGTGTTGGGTATTTTCTTTTATTGATCTCCATCTTGCTGTACTTGGTGCTCACCAATTTAGCAATATTGGCCAGCCAGCAAGCTTCAGAGCTCCTCCTGACTCTGACTGTATGGCCCTTGCATTATATGCATTCTCTACCACAGTGAGCTTTTTCCATTGGTTTGGGGGATTCAAACACTGCTGCTCATGCCTGGCCACTAAGCAGGTTACTGACTGGATCATCTCCCCACCTCACCCCGATTGTTTTGGTTTTTATATAAAGCTATCTTATTGATGTGAAATCTTCTTTTTTTTTCCATGTGGAAAGGTTTAATGAGAGAAGAAGAGTAGAGGAGGGGAGAAGTAAAGGTCAGCCATGAGCATGGGAGGGAAGGGGGATGGGGAGCGAGGAGAGAAGGGACAAAGGAGAAGAGGGTAAGAAAGCAGAGAAGAGAGCCTTCTTTTTTCTAGTATAGGTGGCATGTGTGTGTGGAGGTCACAGGGTGACTTGCAGGAATCAGTTCTCTCCACCAAGTGAATCCTGAGGATCTATCTTCTGTTGTCAGTCTTGGCAGGCTAACTCCTTTGTCTTCTTAGCCCTCCTGTTTGCCTTGATTCCTAAGTTCACTTTGTTGTAATGGAAGGAAATTATATTTGGTTTCATTCTTTTGTATTGTATTGTTTTGTTGTTGTTTTTATTTCATTCTTTGTAAACTTAAAACTTGTATGGCCTAACCAGTGATCTAGCCTAGAGAATGTTCTGAGGAGACTTGGGGAGAGCATACATGCTGATTCGGGTGGAGAATTCTGTTGCCTCTGGAAGGCAAGTAGATTCGAATCATTTACATTTCCTGTCTCCCTATTGATCTTCAATCCCTAGTACATTGAAGTCCTTTGAAAGCTTCATCTGCAGTTGTACACCATCTCCCCCTTCAGTTCTAGTGGTTCTTGCTTCATGTGTTCCATCCTTTTGATGGATTGAATCCGCATAATACTGTTGTTCCTTGTATCACATAATGTATAAAGTTTTGCTCACATATTTTTATCTGAAGTTGCTACAAATATCCTAGCTCTCATCGTTTTATAGTTTATATATGTCTGCACCAATCCTCTCTTTTCATTATGTCTGTGTCTATAGACAGGCTATACTTAGATCATATTTTTAAAATCCATTTCCCAGTCTCTAGTTTTTCAAGTTAGGGAATTAAATTCCTTTTTTTGTGTGTAAAAAAATTACTGATAAGAGGACTTCTGCCACATTTCCATTTTCTGTCTTTTGTTAGTTAACATCATTAGTAGTGCCGTTTGTGTATCTGTGTGTACATATGTAGACATTTAATAGATTCTGAGTAATGAAGAAATCAATACTGAATTTTTACATTATACATCCTGTTTTTAAGGTGAATGTATAGTTTAAATCTTAAAACATCTAGAGGTAGCGTGTAAAGGATATGAGAATATTGTTTATTCTTAGCAAAGTACAAATGACCATGGCCCAGGAATATGAATTCAAGTTACTCAAGGAACTTTTTCCACTGTGGAAGAGAGTGGTTATGTGACCTCTTATAGTCACTGAGCAAAAAAATATTAAGTCAGTCCGCTTAACCAATTGCACAGGTGGAGCATCCTGTAGGTGAACTACATAGATATGGTAGGGGAGGTCGCTTTTTAATAGGTTTCAGACGTCATGGGCTTTTAAACTTTAGGCTTGGTAGAAATGAGAGGTCACTATGCTTAATGACACTTTCCAAGAGTCTTGCCTAGTTACCAGGTGGTTAAGTCAGATGTGGAGGTTGGTAGTAAATGGCTATTAAAGGGGCAAAAGAGCTGGGGAGTGGCTCAGGAAAGCGTTTGCCTTGCAAACACGACCCCTAATACTCTTTCAGAAAGCTGGGTATGATGGTGTGCTCCCAGCACTGGGAAGGTAAAGTGGTAGGTACCAGGGACTTGGTGGCCAACTACCCTAACCAGAACTCCAGTCTAGTGAGAAATTGTCTCATTAATGTGTGTGGCACCTGAAGAAAGACAGCCAAGGTTGACCTGGCTTCCACATGCATGTGGGCATGTGTGCAATGCATTGTGAATTGAAGGTGATCCAAGATAATGTTAGTTCTCAATGGTTGTCTTATGCCTCTCCATGGTCCTAGTGTTGTAATTAGGCAAAATTGTCTGCAGGACTATCTTCTGGATAAATGTTTCTGTTCTCAGAGAACTTACACTCACACTCATATAAACCCAGGTAGAATGCTGACAACTCTTACGGCATTCCCATTGATAGTGTGATGTGTGAGTGTGTGCACATATGCGCAGGTGTGCTAGGTAACAGATTGATGCACAGTCACAACTGGCAAGAGATTTGAACTTGAATCCAGTTTACATGGGAAACTCAACACAGCCATTTACCAAGGCATGCCTGCCCAACTGCCAGTGTTAGAGCTTTTGGGTTAAACTAACTATCCTTCTTTAATAAGGATTACAAAAGAAAGCCATGTGAACTTGGAAAACTTTTGGGTTACTTCTATATTTTCAGAGAAAATAATTAATCTGTTTTGTTTTAAAATAAGTAGAATTCATTTACAAACTAATTTTGGAAATACCAATCAGAGGCAGAAGATATATACATACAACCCATGCAGATGTGGAGATCTGGCAGGTTTCATCTAAAACTTTTAGCCAGGTGTCAGGTGCTATATAATAGAAGCCACACTAGTTTGGGAAAAGAATAGCTGAATTTCAAATTGTTTCTGGCATACAGAAGCTCATATACTTAATGCCTTTTATCTACATTTGTGAGAAAGACAAATTACTTTCTCAGTTTTTTTTTTTAAAGCCCTTCTGGTAAGTATTATTTCTTCCCTGCAAGGAGTTTGGAATCTGAGGTCGTATGTGTTGCCAGTCATAATTTTTTTAAAGATTTATTTAATGTATGTGAGTACACTGTACCTGTCTCCAGACACACCAGAAGAGGGCATCAGATCTCATTACAGCTATTTGTGAGCCACTATGTGGTTGCTGGGAATTAAACTCAGGATCTCTGGAAGAGCAGTCAGTGCTCATAGCCACTGAACCATCTCTCCAGCCCCCAGTCATAAGTCTTATTGAAGGATGAAGACTAGAGTTTTGGGGAGTGACCAAGGAGCTCTAACAGCTGTCTGAATATCTTCAAATTCTGTCAGGTGGATAGCATGTTGTGGATAGCATGTTGTCTAGTTCTAATTTGCTTTTTTTTTTATAGCTTCAGTTAATTACTTTCCAGTGGTGCCAAAGTTCTTTGTGAGCAAAAGAGTCAAAAGTTAAAGTGACTGGGGAGTTACAACTGGGAGGAAAATGTTTTGGGACTAGGAAACCAGGGGGATGGAGAAGGGATATTCCGATGATTTGAAGACCCAAAGTTACAAAAAGAGAAGCAGGGTAAAGGAAAAGCTCTCCTGGGAATTTGAATTTGGGGAGAGTTCAAGTTTCCTGAAGGTGTCATTTGAAGTCTGACATAACTTTAAAAAAGGGTGTTGGCAGAACATATGGTCTATAGTAGTTCAAACCATGTTTGGAGGCTGGGGCTGCACAGAGCTTCCTGGTACTTCTGTAGTAAGTATGAGCTCCTGAGCTTGATCCTACTCCGGAGGGAGGTTTCAGTTGCTATATTTTATGAGAGGGGCACTCAAAGAACAAAATTGCCAAGCATTGTAGGTCATACCTGTAATGATGTGAATGAGGCAAAGATTCAGGAGTGGAAGCCAACCTGAGCTGCAAAGTGAGACCCTGTCTCAAAGCAACACCACCAACAAAAGTACTAGCAATAGTGAACTTTAAAAACTAGAGCTGCCTGTCAACTGACTCACTAGAAACCAACCAGTATTTCAGAATGCAAGAAGAATCTTCACAGAGGGTGCAAAAACTTCTCAAGGTACTTGGAAAGATAGCCAAAGGAAAGAAGCTTTTAGACTTACTGTAGTCAGTAGCTGGCTGAAAGCGGCTAGGATGCAGATTTCTGACTGGCCTTTCAGTTAGCTGTGTTTACACAAGCCTGTGTGCCCTGCCAGAAAACCAAATAAACTCAGCACACAGTGAGAAAAGAAATAGTTTCTGGGAGGGAACAGCCAATCTAATGTTCCCTCCCAAACCAGGGAATTAACTTAATTTTTTTCTTCTGCTACCCTAAACTCGGGAATAAAGCAAAATGCTTTTGCTGCCTTTAAAAAAGGTCAGGGGGTGTCTCGCTGTAGCCCTGGCTGTCCTGGAACTCTGTAGACCAGGCTAGCCTCAAACACACAAGAGATCCATCTGCCTACCCATCCCAAGTGCTGGGATTAATGATAAGTGCCACTAAACCTAGCTGCTTTTGCCTTTTTTTTTTCTTTTTTTCGGAGCTGGGGACCGAACCCAGGGCCTTGCGCTTGCTAGGCAAGCGCTCTACCACTGAGTTAAATCCCCAACCCTTGCTTTTGCCTTTTTAAAGAAGCATAGTAGGCAGAGATATACGTGGACTGTGTTTGATGTTAATTTTGACACCTGCCAGTATTTCTAGGACTCTTGACAACCTGTAGAGTAAATGGGATGTCCCAGAAATGTCATTGTCATCACCCAAAACTATAGACTTGCTGTGTACTCCTTGTAACCTGAAATGAACTCACTATGTAAACCAAGCTGGACTGCAACTTGTGATCTTCCCCTTCCCCTTTCTGTCTGGGAATTCAGGGCTTACTCTTCTTTTTTTTTTTTTTTTTTTTTCGGAGCTGGGGACCGAACCCAGGGCCTTGTGCTTGCTAGGCAAGCGCTCTACCACTGAGCTAAATCCCCAACCCCAGGGCTTACTCTTCATAGCTCATAATCGCATGGATCCCTGTGATAAACAGTTGATTCGCAAGAGTATGTGTGCCTGCTGCAGACTCAGGGAAAGACAGGGTATTTTCTCCTCCCTTTGTGTTCACTTGATTTGTTCCAAGAATACTATTTGATTAATTTCTAGAATACTCATTGATTCACATATTCCCATGTATCTCCTAGTTATCTTTAAAATAAGACTTAACTCACTTTATTTTTCTTATTAAAAAACCCCATGTGGTAGCCACAGCCGTAATCAGCGTTCTCCAACTTGAGACTGCTGTGGGTTCTCACAAGATGCTCAGTGAGCTCCTGATAAGGATCCTTACCACAGTCTTCGGAGGTGGAGGGTCAAGTAGTTATCACTTTCAGAGATGGCATCCAAGGGGGCTATTAGGGTTCCCTAGAGGAACATAACATAACATTCTTTTTACATATAGATTATATAAAGGGAATTTGTTGTAATTTATTCTATATAAAATATATAGAGGTTTATTAGAATGGCTTGCAGTCTGTGGTTCAGCTAGTCCAACAATGGCTGTGTGGGTAGACATTCTTCCTCTTCAAAGTTATTTCCACAAATTAAACTTTTTAAAACTATCTTGACCTGTTGCCAAGGCTAACCTCCTGTGGTCACACTTACCTTACAGTTTACTTTGTAACCTTAGAAGTGCTGGAATTACAGGTGCATGCCACCAAGCCTATTGGTCAGAAACTTTATATATTGTGTGCCTGTTAATATATAGAGAAAATCTTTCTCATTGTTTAATTTTAATTTTATTATTGTTGTTTAGACAGGCTGTCTGTAGCTTAGATTGGCCTTGAGCAACCTTGTCTCAATGTCTTTGACTTGCTAGGATTGTAGTTATAAACCCCCATGTTTGGTTTCATGGTGTGGGAAGGAGTGCTTTTTCTGCATGTACCACGTGCTTGCTTTGTGTCTGAAGGGACCAGCAGAGGGCCTCAAGATTGCCTGGAATCTTGAACTGGAGTTATAGGTAGTTGTTAGTCATCATGTGGTTGCTGGGAATTAAACTCAAGTCCTCTGGGAGAGCAGCCAATGCTTCCAACTGCGGAGTCATCTCTCTGCTGCCATAATATTTCTTTATCTATCTGAAATAGATAGCAGGACACTCAAGTTGTAACCAATATAAATATCAAAGTGAGTTGATTTTAGGTACCCAAGATTTTTATTGATTAATCTCTCCCATGTGTGTAATGTGTGCATGCATGTGCACATATGTGTGTATGTATCTGTGTTGGGTGTGCTTGTTCTTGTCCATTGATACATATCAGAATGTTTGTTTTTAGGCCAGGCACAATAGCATGATAGCATATACCTGTAATCCCAGCCCGTGGGAGATGGAGGGGGATCAGGAATATGAGGTCAGCCTCATCTAAATAGTATTTGAGGCCAGTCATGGCTCTGTGAATCTCTGCCTCAGAAAACCAAGAGGTTTTGTATTGTTTTGAGACAAGGTTCTTCTCTGTAGACAAGGCTGGCTTTGAACTCACTATGTGCTGCAGACTGGTCTCAAACTCAAGATAACCCTTATCTGTTAGCCTTCTAACAGCTGGCTTTGTATGTGTGTACCACCACGCCTGGCTCCCTACTTGAATTATTCTTTAATATTTTGCAGATAGTAAATTATATTAAGCACAAAGACATTCATTGCTTTGGTTGTTTTTTCTTTGCAGTTATTGCCATGTGATTACATTGTAAAAACAATTTTAACAGGTAATTTCCAGTCAGTTCTTTATGGTGGTTAGCATTATACCCAAAAAGGCAACATAGAATGTCTGGATTCTAAACAGATGACACAAAAGAGAAAGGCAAATTTACAAGCCCACACACTTTTAGGAATCTCCTGTCCTTGACTTGAGCAGTAATTTAGGCTATCTGTGGAGCTACTGTCTTTCAAGCTTCTCCCTGATTCAGCTTTAAGTAAAGGACACTATAAATCAGAAAGGCACCATATCAACATTTATTCATAGCTTTCAAAAATATTAAACTATTATAGTTACAAAGTGTTTGGAAATCTCAAGTATCTTGCTTAACCAGCATGGTTTTGTATTTGGTCACTTTAAGAGAAATGAAGCTATAAAAGGTCAAATTTTTAAAAAATGCATTTGTGTATATGCATACATACGTGAAAGCCTGTGTGTGTGTGTGTGTGTCTGTCTGTGTCTGTCTGTCTGTGTCTGTCTGTCTGTCTGTGTGCGCACGCAGATAACTGAAAGAGGTTGTTTGGTGTTTTCCTCTCTTTCTGTCCCTTTGATAGAGAGTCTTGCACTGAACCTGGGCTGTGTGTTATCTCTACTAGGGTAGAAGTCAGCAGGCTTCAGATCGTCCAGTCTCTCTTCCTTTTCCAGAGATGGGGTTCCATGGGGATGCTCAGCATGTTACCTAGGTGCTAGAATCAGAATTCAAGGTCTCATGATTGCTCAGTACATGTTCTTAATCGCCGTGCCTCTCTTAAGCACTCAGGTCATGTATTTTAGTTAAGACTGGGTAGCATGAAAGCCTCAAGCCTCTTGAATCTCATGGGATCTGTATTTATTCTTCTAACGTTATGCTGAGATAGGAATCCATAAGCAGAATATCACTTCCTTCACAGTTGAAGTAAACTAAGAGAGTTGATTTTTTGGATTAATAAATGTAATTCCTATAAGCTAAGCATGAGGATATAATTAACTCCTGAAACCCCAGCACTTAGAACATAGAGGCAGAAGCACTGGGATTTCAGTGACATGTTTGGCCTCATAGCAACTTAAGACCATTCTGGGCTACACAAGACTGCCTCAAAAATTAATTCCAACATAGCTTAATTGAGAGCAGAGGCTGGAAGGCCTGTGTTCTCCTATTACCACTTGCAGAAAAACCCATTACCATTCCAAGGCTGGAAGAAAGTATCTAAGACGGAGAAAATCCTTTAATGGGGGGCCACCTGGACTCAGAAGACTCAAAGTGGGGTAAGGAGAAGCCCTGGTCCATCAAACAGCTCCTTCCTGTTTTCCAAGGGATGCCTCCAAACAATTCTGTGAAGGTCTCTTGGCCAAGGCTAAGAACACTGGCCCCAGGCATGCGTGTAATGCATGCTCATTCATGCAGACAGAACACACTTAGACTCTTCCTAGAGGAGTGAAAACTTGCCGTCTCACAAAAGCTGTACAAGCTAGAGAAATAGCTCAGTTGGTAAAGTGCTTGTTATATAAGCACAAGAACCTAAGTCAGATCTTGTGTCCACATTTTTTTAAAAGCCAGTTGTGCTGACCTGTACTTGCCATGCTGGGGAGGTAGAGACAGGCAGATCCCTGGTGCCTGGTAGCCAGCCAGTCTAGCATATTCAGCAAGGCTCAGCCAATGAGACCCTTTCTCCAGACTCATGGTGAATGATGCCTCTAGCTTCTATCTAATACACACATACGCATACACAGTTAAAATTATATGCTAAATGTGTTTGGTAGTTTTAGTCTTTATAGTTATGAAAACATTAAAACATAAGAATGTCCTTAAAGTGGCAACGGGGCAATATTGAACAATATAGAGGAACAGCTATTGATGCATTCAACATGCGTGTATCTAAATCCATTCTGCTGAGTGAAAGAAGCTAGAAGCAAAAGGCTTTCTATGGTTCTACAATTGCATTTCCTTTTAGACTAGAATAGGCAAAACGAAGTGGAAGCCAGATCAGTGACTACATGAGTTGCAGTAGGGGAACGGCAGACCACAAGAGTGCTAAGTGGGAGTTTGAGTACTCATAGAATCATTCTTTGTCTTACTTGTGCATGTAAAATTTCACAATTGTACCCCCAAAGTAAATTTCCCCATAAAATACATTTCTAACATTTTAAGGATCTTAAAAGAATAGTAAGTCGTACAACATTCATATATGCAGAATTAAACAAAATGCAAAGGCAACGTAGTGGACTAGTTGTAACCAAGAGCCCTCATTTAAAAAAGTCAGAAAACCCACAGGTTGGGAGGTGAAATCCACAGTGCACATAACTGCCGAGAATCAACATTCAGAAATTACAAGTGTTTGGTAAGTCAAGGGGAAAGGTCTCGATAACTCATAAATTAGCAAAATCATAGTAGCCAACACAGAAGAGGAAACCAAGTAATATATGAAATCTGGTTGAAATCAGAGGAATGGAAAGGAAAACAGTAAGGCATGTCACATGCCTTGTGGTGCAAAAACAGCAAACCCCATCCGCATTAGAGCTCAGCTATAGAGCTATCCATGTGCAGCAGGATAGGAATAGACGTGGCTAGCTTCGCTATTGTCGTGTTGTAGTTAGTCTGTGATTTTAAATCAAGTACTGGGAAGCAGGAGAGATGGTCCAGTGATAAGAGCATGTCTTAGGGTTTCTATTGCTGTGGTGAAACACCATGACCAAAGCAACTTAGGGAAGGAAGGGTTCATTCAGCTTACATGTCCACATTACTGTTTATCATTAAAGGAAGTCAGGACAGGAACTCACACAGGGCAGGACCCTGGAGACAGGAGCTGATGGATGTAAAGGCAGTGAAGAAATGCTGCTTGCTGGCTTGTTCCCCATGGCTTCCTCAGCCTGCTTTCTTTCTTTTTTTTCTTTTTTTTCTTTTTTTCTTTTTTTCGGAGCTGGGAACCGAACCCAGGGCCTTGCGCTTCCTAGGCAAGCGCTCTACCACTGAGCTAAATCCCCAGCCCCTCAGCCTGCTTTCTTATAGAACCCCAAACCACCAGCCTAGACATCCCAACACCCACAAAGGGCTGGGTCCTCCTCCATCAATTTCTAATTAAGAAAATGTCCTACAGGCTTGCCTACAGCCCAGTGTTATGGAGGCATTTTCTTTAGGTTCCCTCCTCTCGGATGACTTCAGTTTGTATCAAGGTAACATAAGACTATCCAGTTCAGAGCACCTGTTCTTGCATAGGACCCAGGTTCAGTTCCCAGTAGCCACATTGCTGGCACAACCATCTGCAGCTGCTGTCCCAGAGGATCTAATGCCTTTTTCTGTCCTCTTCGGGAGCAACACATGCACGTGGTACACATACATGCAAGCAAAATCTTCATACGCAATAAAATAGTAAGTATTAAGAATGGTAATATGAGGCTGGAGAGATGGCTCAGTGGTTAAGAGCACTGACTGCTCTTCCAGAGGTCCTGAGTTCAATTCCCAGCTACCACATGGTGACTCACAACCATCTGTAATGGGATCTGATGACCTCTTCTGGCGTGTCTGAAGACAGCTACAGTGTACTTATATAATAAATCTTTAGAAAAAAAGAATGGTAATATGTTGGGAAATGGAGATGACAGGATTTCGTAAATTCCTGTATAATAGGTCAAGGGCTACATACATGATTGGAGTAATTCACTGATTTTGCTGTGTTGAGGATGTGACTCTTCAAAAAGCATCCTGCCTCTCAAACTCAAGGTGTTAACATAGCAGCCTTCAGAGACTCTCAAGACTGTATTGTCATAAACAATTGCAAAGACTTCTGGGTGGGCATGGTAGCACATGTCTTTAAACCTAGCACCAGGGAGGCAGAGGCAGGCAGAACTTGAGAACAGAGGTAGAACGTAGTTTGAGGCCAGCCTGGTCAACACAGGGAGTTTCAGGCTAGTCAATGCTACAGAGTGAGACCCTGTCTCAAGAAAAAAGAAAGACAGAAAGAAAATGTAAGAAGTAAATGTCCTAAGTTGGGTTGGGAGTATATCCCAGAGGTAGGCCACAAGATTGGGACAAGGAGACAGGAAGGAAGGGTGTGAATATTTACTTCAGCCCTGTTGCCAGGACCTGGGGGTACCGTGGGTGCCAGCCAGAGATAGTCGCTGCTCCACTCTAACTCTTTAGAGGACACAGATGAGGAAATAAGCAGTATGAAGCATGACAGGGAGCTCTGGAAGTCCACCCAACCCAGGCTTGGAGAGCAGACTCTTCCCAGAAGAATAGGATGAGTGAAAGGGGGAAAGGTTCCACTGCAGAGGTGGACAGGAACCAAGCAATGCTGAGCTTGATGAAACACAAGACTATGTCAGTGCTCCTCACATGCTCACCTGTCTCTCCTATTTAACAGTAGGAACTTAAACAGATCATCTGTGGTTTTGAAAAGCCTCAGTTCACTCATAAAATGAAGACAGTACTTAAGGATGTCAATGTTACAGGCTTGTGATAGTGGATATCAAATATCTAACATCTGTGCCTAATAAGCAACCTTCTTTTCTTTTCTTTTCTTTTCTTTTCTTTTTTTTTGAAACTGGGTGTATCTGTGTATCCCTGGCTGTCCTGGAACTCACTCCTTAGACCAGGCTGGCTTTGAACTCACAGAAATCTGTCTGTCTCTGTCTCTTGAATGCTAGAATTAGACGTACGCCACCACCACCACTGAGCAATAAATAATTATTTCTACATTATTTCTTGTTATATGAAGCTGATACTTTGACTTTTAGAGACTTCATCTCACAAATTTCTACATATCATATTTTACTCTTACACAATTAAGACTCATTTTTTTCTTTTTAATCTTTGTTGACTAAGAAACAGACGTTTTATATATTGTTATAATCGTATTTGGCCTCCCTTTATTTTTATAATTTGTTATCCGTGGCTTTTTAAACACTATCTTGTCCTCACAGAGACTTCTTCCCTCTTCCCCAATCTTGAAACATGCTAATAATCTAAATTGCTACCATTTAGGAAAGTGCGCCCTCTTGCGGTCATTTCAAGCAACTACAAAACACCATGTTTCCATTTCTGTGTTCTGCTTTTCCTTCCTTCCTTCCTTCCTTCCTTCCTTCCTTCCTTCCTTCCTTCCTTCCTTCCTTCCTTCCTTCCCTCCTCCCTCCCTCCCCTCTTCTCTCTCTCTGTCTCTCCTCCTCCTCCTCCTCCTCCTCCTCCTCTTCTTTGATTTATTTATTTTTATGTGTGTAGATGTTTTGCCTGCGTGCATGCATGCGCCTGGTGTCCATGGAGGCCAGAAGAGTGGGTCAGATTCCTAGCTAAGAACTAAGCCAGATCTCTAGTGTCTGACCTAAAGCTTTTAATTGGAAACTCTTGAGTGTCAGAGCCCAGAGAGGTTCACAATACAAAATTTCTATTATAAGATGATGTTGTTCCCAAACTTTCCAAAATGCCAACACAGTTAACGCTCCTTATATACCCACTTTAATGCATCTGTGCACAGGAGTTGTCATCATTTACACAGAGACCTTCCCAAAAGAAAAGTCACAACATTTGGAGTCCTGGGATGTAGGCCTTCATCTCCATGAGTACTGAATAGCTTTATCTTGCGATTTCCAAAGTGCAGGGGTTACATAGTTCCACAAAAGCAGTTTGTAGTGTGTTCCATTCATTTTGAAACACCATCCACATACAACAGAGGGGGGGGGAGGGAGGGAGGGAGGGAGGGAGGGAGAGAGAGAGAGAGAGAGAGAGAGAGACAGACAGACAGACAGACAGACTACATTATTGGATAATGTTTTGGAGAATGAGAGTTAAGCAAAAGCATTGCTTGTAGGACTTGTCTGAGGTCGTGCAATGCTAATGTATATTCTGAATTTACAAGACGTGACTCTAGCCTCTAACACCAGTCCGTGGCAGACCCACTTTCCAGTATTCTGTAGCACTGCAGTATTCCATTGAATACTGTTGGCCTCTGGCACAAGTAAATTTGATACATCCTCTCATTGCATTTTCAAACAACCCATTGAGAGAATTTCTTCTGTTACCCCCGAGCTGAGTCGACGAGCAACTGCATGGCTCACCGAAAGTCACAAAGCTGGGAAGTACTGGAGCGAGGCCAAACTCAGATATTGCTGGGTGGCTCTAAAGATCACTGTGTGACTGTGAAATGTGTGTGTGTGTGTGTGTGTGTGTGTGTGTGTGTGTGTGTGTGAGTTCCCCTTCTACCTTGTGGGACCTGGGGATTGGTGAAACCTAGGTCATCATGCTTGGGAACAAACGCTTCTACCCTGTCATTTATCTTTCACCAGACCTTAGTGTTTTTTTTTTAAAGATTTGTTTATTTATTATATACACTGTAGCTGTCTTCAGACACACCAGAAGAGAGCATCAGATCTCATTTCTGTGAGCCACCATGTGGTTGTTGGATTTGAACTCAGGACCTTTGGAAGAGCAGTCAGTGCTCTTAACCACTGAGCCATCTCTCCAGCCCCAGACCTTTGTTTTTGAAATATTTATTTTTGGCCCCAAGTTAGATTTTATTGTATTGTCATATAAAAACTATTTTCAAAAATGAGACCCTTGGTTTGAAAATAATTTCTATGTACATGAAAGAAAAGCATATATTTATAAGACCTATGTATATTTAAAAAAGATACACATGCACACATGCACATCCACGTGTGTGCACCCCCCCCACACACACACACAGAGCAGGAGGAGGAAACTCTCCTATATTGCCTAGGCTGGGCCTTGAACTCATAACTCTGCTTCAGTTTTTCAAATGTTATGTATAATGATTACCTGCCTATTTAAATCTCCCAGGGGAAAAGCAAATGTTGCTGGCACATATGCACATCGTGGATCAGTTCCTTAGGCCTATGTTTTATAATGTATCATTGGTACTTTTGGCCTTACTCAGTGCTGTGCCCAATGAGTGTGATCTAGGCTTTAAGAAAACTGGCCAATAGCACGTGTTGGGGAGGATGTGGAGAAAGAGGAACACTCCTCCATTGCTGGTAGGATTGCAAACTTTTACAACCACTCTAGAAATCAGTCTGGAGGTTTCTCAGGAAATTGGACATTCCACTACTGAGGACCCAGCTATACCTCTCTTGGGCATATACCCAAAAGATGCCCCAACATATAACAAAGACACATGCTCCACTATGTTCATAGCAGCCTTATTTATAATAGCCAGAAGCTGGAAAGAACCCAGATGTCCTTCAACAGAGGAATGGATACAGAAAATGTGGTACATTTACACAATGGAATACTACTCAGCTATCAAAAATGACTTTATGAAATTCATAGGCAAATGGGTGGAACTGGAAAATATCATCCTGAGTGAGGTAACCCAATCACAGAAAAACACACATGGTATGCACTCACTGATAAGTGGATATTAGCTCAAAAGCTTGAATTACCCAAGATGCAATCCACAGACCACAGGAAGCTCAAGAAGAAGGATGACCAAAACGTGGATGCTTCAGTACTTCTTAGAAGGGGGAACAAAATACTCATGGAAGGAAATACAGAGACAAAGTGTGGAGCAGAGACTGAAGGAAAGGCCATCCAGAGACTGTACTTGGGGATCCATCCTACATGCAGTCACCAAACCCAGTCACTATTGTGGATGCCAAGAGGTGCAAGCTTGATATAGCTGTCTCCTGAGAGGCTCTGCCAGACTGTGACAAATACAGAGGTGAATGCTAGCAGCAAACCATTGTACTGAAAACAGGACCCCCAATGGAGGAGTTAGATAAAGGACTGAGGTGTCTGAGTGGGTTGCAGAACCTACTGTAGGTTCTATAGGAACTGTAGTTGAGGTATTATATGAAGAACAACAATATCATCCAGCCAGACATCCCAGAGCTCCCAGAGACTAAACCACCAACCAAAGAGTACACATGGAGACACTCATGACTCCAGCCGCATATGTAGCAGAGGATGACCTTGTCCGGCATCTAATGGGAGGAGGCCTGGTCCTGTGGAAGGCTCGATGCCCCAGTGTAGGGAATGCCAGGGCAGGGGAGGCAGAGGGAGTGGGTGGGTGAGTATCCTTATGGAGGCTGGGGTGGGGGGGATGGGATAGGGGATTTCTGAGGGGAAACCAGGAAGGGGATAACATTTATAATGTAAATAAATAAAATATTTAAATAAAAATGGGGAAAAAGAAATGACAAGAAACCCGGAAGTGTTGGAAATGAGTGTCAATGGATAAGCATTTAGACAAAAAAAAAAAAAAAAAAAAAGAAAAAAAAGAAAGAAAGCACATTGGTATTAGTTTCCCTTCTACCTGACGACTTTTGGGTACCTCAACACTTGTGCACATTCTAAAAGCACAGTTCTGGGGGTCCTGGAGGTTTACTTGGTGGTACATGCCTACCTTGCATGAAGCCCAAGGTCTAATCCTTAGCACCAACAGAAAAAAAATATTAGAGCCACATTTGATGGCCTACACCTTTAATCTCAACTCTGGAGAGACAGAGGCAGGTGAATTACTGTGAGTTCGAGGCCAGCCTGGTCTACAAAGCAAGTTCTAGGACAGTCAGAGCTGTTGCACAGAGAGAAACCCTGTCTTGAAAAAGAAAAGACAAAGATTAGAATACTGTGGTTTATTATGATCCAGCAGTCCTACTGCTTTGTGTATAACACACGAAACTAAACCAGTAGGTCGATGAGGCATCTGCACTCTCGGATTCATTAAAACATATTGACAATTGACAAGACTCCACCAACTGATGAACAGATAAAGAAAATGGGGTACATCTGCATAATGGAATCTACTTCAGCAATAAAAGAATAAAATCCTGTCATTTGCAGAACATGGATGGTACTGGATTCATTATGGTGAATTAAATAAGTCAATCACAGAAAGACAAATATTGCATGCCCTCATTAATATAGAGGCCAAGAGTGGATCTTATGGAGTAGAAGGGATGTGGTTTTGCAAGCCTTGGCCAGAGTGGGAGTTTGAAGAGAAGATACTCTGATTACTCTGGTTAGAGCATTAAAGTATGCTGTGTACATATTTTGAAATTTTATATCGCACTCCATAAATAGGTACACTAATTGTTGATTACAAATATTAGAATATATATTGTAAAATAATATGGTTTGCAGATATAAGGCAATGAGGAAACAATTTCATTGTCTGCGTGTCCATATGCATGGAGAACCATGCATAAACTAAGCAAGTGCTCTACCCCTGAGGTCTTTCCTCACCCACTCAGCTCACTGAGAGTGGGTCTCACTGTGCAGCCCAGGCTGGCCTCAAACTTGGCAATCCTCCTGCTTCAGCCTCCTGTAGGATGGGATTACTGACATGTACCACCGCAGCAGACTCAATTTCAACTTGGAGCGGGGTGGTGCTGTTTTGAGAGAGGGTCTCACTCTGCAGCCCATATTGCCCCTGACTTCATGGTAATCTTCCTACCTCAGTGTCTCAAGTTCTTGGGTTACAGGCATGAGACACCATGTCTGACTCAACTTCAAAATGTCTTATCTTGTGTATATGTGTGTATGTACATGTATATATGTCCATGACAAATGCACACAAATCAGAGGACAACTTTGGGAGTTGGCTCTCACCTTCCACCTTTTTTTTTATCTCAGCAGGCAGACCAGTAGGTCTCTGAGTTTGAGGCCAGTCTGGTTTACATAGTGAGTTCTAGGACAGCCAGGGCTACATAGAGAGACTCTATCTACAAACAAAGAAACAAAAAACAAAACAAAACAAAAAAACATCACCACCAACAAAAAAAAAACAACAAAGTCCATCCATTTTGTGTAAAACTTATTTTTCTGTGTATATGTACATGTGTTCATGGGGGAGTGCACACACATGTGAGTGCATGTAGAGGCCAGAGATCCACCAAGAGTATTGTTTGACAGGATACATTATTTTTTTGAAACAGGGTCTCTCATCGAGACATGGGGCAGACTGGGTTGAGCAGTGATCTGCAGGGATCTTTCAGCTTCTCCTTTTCCAACACTGGAATTGTAGACGCACACCGCATTGGCCAGCTTCCTTTTTCAAATCGTCATCATCATCATCATCATCATCATTATCATTATATTTTTTACATTCCAGTAATTACCCTCCTTCAAGTCCACCTTCCCACGGTTCCTCATTCCATTCCTCCTCCCCTTGTCTCCAAGAGGATGTCCCTTCCTCTCCCAGACCTCCCCACTCCCTGGGGCCTCAAGTCTCTTGAGGGTTAGGTACATTTTCTCTCACTGAGGCCAGACCAGGCAGTCCTCTGCTGTATATGTGTCAGGGCCCTTGGACCAGTTACTGTATGCTGCCTGGTTGGTGGTTCAGTGTCTGAAAGATCTCAGGTTAGTTGAGACTGCTGGTCTTCCTATGGGGCTGCCCTCTTCCTCAGCTTCCTCCAGCTTTTCCGTAATTTAACCGTAGAGGTCCCCAACTTCAGTCCAATGGTTGGGTGTAAGTATCTGCATCGGACCCTTTCAGCTGCTTGTTGGGACCCTGGAAAGGCACCCATGCTAGGCTCCTGCCTGTGAGCACACCATAACATCAGTAAAAGTGTCAGGCCTTGGAGCCTGTCTGGAGCTGGATCCCACTTTGGGCCTGTCACTGGACCTCCTTTTCCTCAGGCTCTTCTCCATTTTTGTTCCTGCAGTTCTTTTAGACAGGAACAATTCTGGGTCAGAGTTTTTGACCGTGGGATGGCAACCCAGTCCCTCCACTTAAGGCCTGTCTTTTTACTGGAGGTGGACTCTACACGTTCCCTCTCCCCACTGTAGAGCACTTCATCTAAGGTCCCTCCCTTTGCGTCCTGAGAGTCTCTCACCTCCCAGATCTCTGGTACATTCTAGAGGCTCCCTCCTACCACTACTTCCGGATATCACTATTTCCATTCTTTCTGCTGGCCCTCAGGGCTTCTATCTTGTTCCCTGCTTCCAATATCTGATCATGTTCTCCTTTTGATTTATGTCAACTTCACACAAACTAGAATCATTTGGGAAGAAGACTTAATCTCTTAATTGGAAAAAAGTCGCCATCCAGATCAGCCTACAGACAATCCAGTGGTGTGCTTTCTTGATTGGTGATTGATGTGGGAGAACTCAGCTCACTGTGGCTAGTGTCACCCCTGGGCTGGTGGTTCTGGATGGCATAAGAAAGCAAGTCATGAAGAGCAGGTCGGAAAGTAGCATATCTCCAAGGCCTCTACTTCAGTTCCAGCCCAAAGTCTCTGGATTTATGTCATCAGATTGAGTTGTTCAGGGTTTTCTGTGATGGTTTTAAACACCATATATAGTCCTCTTGGATGGGAGACACCAACAGACATTTCATAAGTTACATACACGTGATCAAGTCCTGTCCAGTAAGAATGTACTTTCATTTTATTTGAGATCATAACTAGTAAAATGACTTATTGCAACTTTTAGATATTTATTATGTATACAGTGTTCTACCTGTATGTATGTCTGCAGGCCAAAAGAGGGCGCCAGAGCTTATTATGACCCACCATGTGGTCGCTGGAAATTGAACTCAAGATCTTTGGGAGAGCAAATAGTGCTCTTAACCTCTGGCCATCTCTCTAGCCAAAGGTTTTGTTTGTTTGTTTGTTTGTTTGTTTTTTTGTTTGTTTGTTTGTTTGTTTTAAAGCATCAATCCAGTTAAAATAATTAATGTGTACTTACTGTTGCAAGAACGGTCAGAAAGTTTCCTGTATATTCTGTGGCTTCTCACACATATTTCATGTACAATTTAATTGACCCACCAATTCTCAAATCTTTCATTGGTCTTACTAACCCGACAACTTCTGAAATTCACATTTAGAACTCCTAGGCAGTGCCTCTCAAACATCCTAATTCTGTGGCCCTTTGATACCTGATGCTCTGAAGACCCCAACCAGAAATTTATTTTTGTGGCTACTTCATAACTGTAATTTTGTTACCATGATTTACCCTAATGTAAATATCTGATATGCAGGATGTCTGATATGTGACTCCTGTGGAGGTCACAACCCATAGGTTAAACCCGGTAGGGCCTAGGCCAATGACTCACTGACCAATACATCAAGCACTAAGCAGCTGGATGATAACAAAAGCCTCCTCCCACCCATTCTGGAGACTTGAGGTGGTTAACTGTTTCCAGCTGCTAAGATCATAGAAGATTTCCTCTTCTCACTGATATGTCTGCTTTCTTGATGAGGAAGTTAATTATGTTCCAACCACAAACATTAGAAAAGGGAATGAAGTTTTTGAGGTTGGAGAGGTGGCTTAGAGGTTTAGAGCACTTGCTGCTCTTGCAAAGGGCCCAAGTTTGGTTCCTAGCACCTACATGGTGGCTCATCCCCATACATAACTCCACTTCCAGGGTACCTGACACCATGTTCTGACTTCCACAGATACCACTCACATATGTGGTGTACATACATACATGCAGGCAAAACACTCACGCACATAAAATAAATAAGTCAGTTTAAAAAAAAAAAAAAGAAATGAGAGGCTAGAAAGAAGAGTACTTACTGTTCTTGGAGAGGATCCAGATTTACATCGCTGGGCCATGGTCACGCACACCTTTAATCCCCAGCACTGAGGTAGCAGAGGCAGACAGATCTCTGTGAGTTAGAGGCCAGCCTGGTCTAGAGATTGAGTTCCAGGCTGGCCAGTGCTGCATGGAGAAACCTTGACTAGAAAAACCGAAAATATTTTTTTTTTATGTTGACCAGAGCTTTGCTAACTGGTCTTACGACTGGAATTTGTCATACCCCACCAGCAGCCTCCCAACTAGCTGTGACCCCAGTTTCACGCCACCATGCCTTGCAGACCAAAAGTATTTTAATGCAACTTTGGGGGTGGGGAGCAGAACTCAGAACCCAGGATTGTGCATGATTATCAACTGCTTTACCACTGAGCTATATGCCCATCCTCAATGCAACTATTAATGGTAACATTTAGTCCAAAGACAAGAGCAATGTGGGATAAAGTGCTCTATTGGATGAGATGTGGGGAATCCAGTGTAAACTGAGACTGTCCAAGACAAAGGGGTAGGTACGTGGTAATCCTGGCTATGCTTCTTTCTGGATTGTTATCCCTTCAACATAGTCTTTTCCAATTTCCTAGACTAATGTCACAATGCAATGACTAACTACTGACACAGATAATTACACAAGCTTCCTTCCAATGTTCTTCAGGCTGCTGGGGAGTTTTTGTCCCAACCTTGCTGTTCCTTGCTGTTCCTTTCTGTTCCCCATGTTATAATGTTAGTATCCCTCAATGGTCCATTTGGACCCTGCTTCTATTTTCAATTGGCACTCTCTTTTTATGAGCCTGCATCTAGTTTTATGGCTTTAAAATTAATTTTCTTGTGGTGTAGAAATGCCTCATCAGTGGAGTGAACTAGCTGCCTTGTAGAAGACCCAGGTTTGATTCCCAGCACCCATGTGGCAACTTAAAACCCACTGCAATTCCAGGTCTAGGGACTCTGTGTCCTCTGGCCTTCCAGGGCACTGGATGCACATCATGCACTTACATGCTGGCAAAATGTTCAAATACATAATAACTTTTGGGGGCCTGTTTGATTTTTGAATCAGGATTTTTGTCAATGTTCTGGGACTTGCTTTGTATGCTAACAAACATTAACTATTATTATGTCTATCATACTTTTAGGATTTATTTTTACTTATGTGTATATGTGTGCATCTTTGTGTGTGTGTGTGTGTGTGTGTGTGTGTGTGTGTGTGTGTGTGAGTGTTCATCTAATCCCTTAGATCTGGAGTTACAAGTGGTTGTAAGTTGCTTTCAGTATTCCAAAAGATCAGACAATACTGCTAAGCCATCTCCTTAGCCACTATCCTATTTTTAATGTCATAAAAATCATAACGTTGGAAATTATTTTCTTTAATTACTCCTCACTAGCCTCCTAAACTAGAATAGAAGCTCCTTGAAATTAAAGCAATCCCTGCTCTATTCATCACATTATGCCTGGTCCATAAGAGGTGTTCTATAAACATTTGTTGAATTGAAAGAAAGAATGAGAGAGAGAGAGAGAGAGAGAGAGAAAGAGAACATGAACACATTGCTCAAACTTAACAGTGTCATAAAGCATTTTTTCGTCTCTCTTTTCTTTTCTTTTTTGCCTCTCTTTTCTATTGTAGCTTACATGAGAAATTCTTGGGAGAAATGTAAAAAGTAGCCATGTTGACTGAGGGTCCAGGTACGGTACAAATGACCTAATGTAGGTGCCTACTGACAGCAAAAACTGCTGTGCCACCGAGGTTTCTCTCTTCTGTGGGATGTGTCTCTTCTTGGTTGAAGGTTTGAGGGACTCCTCAGAAGCTGACATACAATAATGTTTTAAATGAATAAAATAATTCAGATTTTAAAAGGAACTAATTTTATCAAGTATAACTATTTAAACTTTTAATGATGTTTTAAACATAACTTTACTTTTTACTTATTCGCTTTACAGTCTGCTCACTGCTCCATTCCCAGTCTCCCCCTCCTACAATCCTTCCCCCATCCCGCTTCTCCTCTGAGCAGGTGGAGGCCCCCTCTGGATATCCCACCCTCACCTCACTTCAAGTCTTTGCTAGGCTAGGCACTTCCTCTCCCACTGAGGCCAGACAAGGCAGCCCATCTAGAAGAACATATCCACACGCAGGCAGCAGTTTTGGGGTAGCCCCTACTCCAGTTGTTCAGGACCCACATGTATCTTCTTTGGTTCAGACTGAGAGCCCCAAGGGTCCAGGTTAGTTGACTCTGTTGGTTTTCCTGTATTATCATATCACCTCAGAGGCTGCAATCCATCCTCCTGTTCTTCCATAAGAGTCCCTGAGCTCCATCCACTGTGTGGCTGTGAGTATCTGCATCTGTCTGAGTCCGCTGCTGGGTGGAGCCTCTCAGAGGACAACATGCCCCTGTCTGCAAGCATAATAGTGTCAGGGATTGGTGCTTGCACATGGGATGGGTCTCAGGTTGGATGGGTTGTTAGTTGGCCATTCCCTCAGTCTCTGCTCCATCCCCCATGCCTGCATTTCTTGTAGACAGGATAAATTTGGGTTGAAGGTTTTGTGGGTGGGTTGGTGTCTCTTTTGATCCACTGGGGTTCCTGCCTGGCCACAGGAGGTAGCCTCTTCAAGTTCCATATTCCCAACGTTGGGAGTCACAGTTAAGGTTACCCCCATTGATTCTTGGGCAACTCTCCTATCCCAGGTCTCTGTCTCATCCTGGAGATGGCGCCCCCTCCCCCCTCCTGTCATGTTCAGATTTCCATTCATTTTCATGGCCATCTGGCCACCTCTCCTGTCCTTCCCCACACCTGATCATGAACCCTCTCCATTCCCATCCCCATTCCTCTCCCTTCCAGTTCCTTTCATCCATCTGTCTCATGACTATTTTATTCCCCCTTCTAAATGAGATCCAAGCATTCTTTCTTGTGCCTTTCTTCTTGTTTAGCTTCTTTGGGTCTGTGGAGTGTAGTATGAGTATTCTGTATTTGATGGCTACTATCCACTTATCAGTGAGGACATACCATGCATGTCTTGGTACGTCTGGGTTACCTCACTCAGGACGATAGTCTCAAGATCCATCCATTTGCCTGCAAAATTCATGGTGTTTTCATTGCAGCAATCGAAACCCAAACTAAGACAGGTAGCCATTTTTACAATATTAATTCTTCCGATCTTTGAGCATGGAATCGCTTTTCATTTTTAGATGCTTCACTTTCTATCTTGAATGTTTAAAGTTTTCATTGAAGAGGTATTTAATTTTCTTGATTTTTTTCCAAGGTAATTTTAAGGTAATAGTGAAAGGAACCATTTCCTTGATTTCTTCCTCAACAGTTTGATATTGCCATATAGGAATGCTACTGATTTTTGTATGGTTTTATATGTATTTTTGTGTGTTAATTTTATATTCCAACACTTTGCTGTTTTATGAGTTTTCTGGTAGAGTTGTTAGGGACTCTTTTATGTAAGCAACCATGTTCATCCACAAATAAGGACGCTTTGACTTCTTCCAAAATTTTTGGTAAGTAACCTTTAAGTACATCTTTCCCTTTTCTTTTTATGTGATTTATGCTCTTCTAATATTTTTCCTCTTTGTGTGCTCATGTGTGTGTGTGTGTGTGTGTGTGTGTGTACGCGCGCGTGCATGTGCTTGTGCCTGCATGCCTACCCGCCCTTTTGTATGCACGTGTATGTGGAGGCCTGAAATTGATGCTGAGAATGTTCTTCTACAGCTGCTTCATGGAAGCAGAGTGTGATGATTTGAATATGCCTGGCCCTACTAGGAGGTATGGCCTTGCTGGAGTAAGTGTGTCACTACTGAATGTGGGCTTTCAGACCCTCATTCTAGCTGCCTGGAAGTCAGTTTTCTCCTAGCAGCCTTCAAATGAAGATGTAGAACTCTCAGCTCCTCCTGCACCATGCCTGCCTGGATGCTGCCATGCTCCTGCCTTTATAATACTGGACTGAACCCTGAAACCTATAAGTCAGCCCCAATTAAATGTTGTCCTTTATAAGACTTGCATTGGTCACGGTGTCTGTGCACAGCAGTAAAACCCTAACTAAGACACAGAGTCAGTGAAACTCAGAGCTCCCAATAAGACTAATCTCACTGCCTAGGAATGCTGTCTGCTTTCCAAAGCTAGAATTGGAGATGGTGGCTATGACCATTACGTGATCCGAATAGCTTGAAGATCAGTGTAGCACTATGCCTTTGTTTAGTCTTCTATGTCTACACTACTGAAAGATTAGTGCATTTCTTCTGCTTATTTATTTTAGTGTTATTCATAATTTTTTCTCTATTTCTATGGTGTCTATATTAGGTTGAATGACACAATGTGCTCATTAGGTGAACTTGTAATTTGTGACAGGGTGATGAAATCTTAAAATCTAAAACTTGGAAAACCTGGATCATATCAGAAAGTTTCCCCCCTGTGGTGGCTTGAATATGCACTAATAGTGACACTATTAGGAGGTGTGGCCTTGTTGGAGTAGGTGTGGTCTTGTTGAAGAAAGTGTTTCACTGTGGGGATGGGCTTTGAGACCCTCCTCCTAGCTGCCTAGAAGCCAGTCTTCTGTTTGCTTTTGGAACAAGATGTTGAACTCTCAGCTCCTCCTGTGCGATGCCTGCCTGGATGCTGCCATGCTCCCACACTGATGATAATGGACTCAACCTCTGACCCTGTAAGCCAGCCCCAATTAAACGTTGTCCTTATAAGAGTTGCCTTGGTCTTGGTGTCTCTTCTCAGCATAAACCCTTAACTAAAACAGACACTGAGTCCTAATTTTAATTTAAAATGTTTGAGATGCCGAGCTCTATCCCAGGCCCTTATGCACTTTAGGTGGATGTCCTAATACTGAACCACTTGCCTACCCCTCCGATTTTATTTATCCCACCTATCTTTAAAGGGGTTAAAACCTACCAAGTACAGAATTGTTGTTTTTCTATTATGTTCATGTATTTTCTAAGTTTATATCTCTACATGCGGAAAAGTGACCTTTCTCTCCACTCTCCTGGCTGCTAATTGTCTCTTCCTCTGATGTCATCCAGGTGTTCTGGCTCCTGTTCCTGCTTCCGCACTGCTGGAGGACTGATCTCAATCTTAGTGTAGGGGGTGAGCTGTGTCCTGTTTAAAATCATTCCTGCGCTCCCTTAACCTTTAGGACAACTGTCAAACCTAGCCCGATCAGTCTGTCGTCACGTATGCCTTTCTCTCCCTGCAGCATTTGTCATAATCTCAGTGTGTCAAGGACGGGGAAATGCAGCCAGGACGTCCCTCTGCACTACCACCCTAGGTAGCCTGAGGCATTCACTTTAGCTTTTAGAAGCCTGACTCAGGCCAAACAGGGACTCATGATTTGCATGCTGAAAAGAATTCCGGGTCTAGCCTGTACAATAAAGCAGAGTTGGTTATTTTCTTAAAGGTCTTTTTTTTTTAAAGAATTATTTATTATACTTTAAGTATATGAGTACATTGTAGCTGTCTTCAGACACACCAGAAGAGAGCATCAGATCCCATTACAGATAGTTGTGAGCCACCATGTGGGACTTGAACTCAGGATCTCTGGGAGAGCAGTTAGTGCTCTTAACCACTGAGCCATATCTCCAGCCCCTTTCTTAAAGATTTTAATATAAGCTTGAACAGGAGGGTTAAAAAGAAAGTTACTTTGAGGATGCACCAAGCGAAGGTACATGTTTCCCAAGAGGGGGAAATGAGATGTACTGGATTGCGTCTACAAGCTTCTCCCAGAAAGAGTAAGCAATTAGTTGTCCGAGCACTGGTCGTATCCATCCTTCGGATGGCTCTTGAGTTATATCCCGGGATGTTGCTAAGAAACCCTTCACATTCATTTCATCCCTATTTGACAAGAGAGCTACCGGAGGTGGCTCCAGAGATGTATGGGTGGAATTAAATCCGATGAGGTAAACTCAGAAGCTGCTAGGGTTACAAAAAAAAAGAGTTTAGTACATATCCTTCCTTTTTAAAATTTACTTTCCACCCCATCACAGCTTCCCTCCCTCCCTCTTCCCAGTCCTACCTTTATAAATCCCTCCCTTTGACCTGCCTTTGCCTTTTCCTCACAGAAGGACCCCCTGAGTACTCACCCCACCCTGCCCTGGGACATTCTAGACCCAGCAGGACTAGGCATATCCTCCCCCACTGAGGCTCAACCAGGCGCTGCAGGTAGAGGGAAGGAGATCCAAAGGCAGGCAACAGAGTCAGAGACAGCCCCCCCCCAATTGTTAGGGAACCCACACGAAGACCAAGCTGTACAAAACATAGGAGCTTCAGTTCCTGCATCCTTGCTAGTTGGTGGCCCAGGCTCCAGGAGCCTCCATGGTCCCAGGTTGGTTGACTCTGTGGATCTTCTTTTGGTGTCCTTGACCCCCACAACTTGTTCACTTCTATCCCCCACTATGCTGTAAGACTCCCCAGGCTCTGCCCGATGTTTAGCTGTGGGTCTCTGCATCTTCCCCCATCCACTGCTGGGTAAGACCTCTCAGGAGACAGTTAGGTTAGGGCTTTTTATCCCTGCAAGCATAGCAGAGTATCATTAATAGTGTCAGGGTTAGCTTTCTCCATGGGATGGGTCCCAAGTTGAGGCAGCCAATAATTTGTTTTTCCATCAGTCCTTCTCTATTTTTATTTCTGCACATCTTGTAGGTAAGACAAATTTTGGGTTGAAGGTTTTGTGGGTGGATTGATGTCTCCTTCCCTCCTGTGAAAGTCATGTCTACTGCAGGAGCTGGCGACTTCAGCCTCTATATCGCCCTCTGGTGGGAATCTCAGCTACGGTCACCCCCCATAGACTTCCCTAATCCTCTCTAGTCCCAGGCCTCCAGCTAGTCCCAGAGATGCCCTCCCCCATGCTTTCCATCCTCACTCCCAACCCCGTCTCACCTCCATACCCGATCACCATCCCTGTTCCCCTCCTCACTCCCTCTCCTATCCTGTTCCCTCTCTCCATGCTTCTCAGATGACTAGTTTCCCTTCTAAGTGAGAGGACACATCCTCCTTGGGACCTTCTTATTATCAGTTTTTTGGGTCTGTGGATTGTAGGGTGGAAATCCTGCACTTTATGGTTAATGTCCACTTATAGGTGACTAGATGCTTTATGTGTCTTTCTGGTTCTGGATTATCTCACTCAGGATGATATTCTCATGTTCCATTCATATACCTACAAAATTCATGATGTCTTTGTTTTTAATAGCTGAATAGTATCCCGTTGTGTAGATGTACCATATTTTCCTCATCCATTCTTCAGTTGGGGGAAGTCTAGGTTTCCAGTTTCTGGCTATTACGAAAACAGTTGCTATGAACATAGCTGAGCAAATGTCTTTATGGGATGTTGGAGCATCTTTTGGGCATATGCTCAGGAGTGGTATGGCTGAGTCTTCAGGTGGAACTATTCCAAGTTCTCTGAGAAACAGTCGAATTGATTTCCAACGTAGTTGCACAAGTTTGCACTCTCACCAGCAATGGAGGAGTGTTTCCCTGCTCCACATCCTCCCCAGCATGTGCTGTCTCTTGAGTTTTCGATCTTTGCCATTCTGATGGATATAAGATGGACCCTCATAGTTGTTTTGATTTGCATTTCCCTGATGACTAATGACTTTGAACATTTAAGTGCTTCTTAGCCATGAGAGATTCCTCTGTTGAGAATTCTGTTTAGCTCTGTACCCCATTTTTTAATTGGTTTATTTGGGTTGTTGGTGTTTAACTTCTTGAGTTCCTTGTAAATTTTGGATATTAGCCTTCTGTCCACTTTTGTCTACGTGGTGAGGGTCCTTTCCCAATCTGTAGGCTGTCATTTTGTCTTATTGACAGTGTCCTTGGCCTTACAGAAGCTTTTCAGTTTCATGAGATCCCATTTATCAAATGTGATCTTAGAGCCTGAGCCATTGGTGTTCTGTTCAGGAAGTTGTCTTCTGTACCTATTCATTCAAGGGTGTTCCTCATTTTCTCTTGTATGAGATTTAGTGTATCTGGTTTTATGTTGAGGTCCTTGATCTACTTGAACTTGAGTTTTGTGCAGTGTGATAAATATGGATCTATTTTCACTCTTCTACGTGTAAACATCCTGTTAGACCAGCACCATTTGTTGAAGGTGCTTTCTTTTCTCCATTATATGGTTTTGGCTTCTTTATCAAAAATCAAGTGTCTATAGGTATGTGGGTTTATTTTTGGGTCTTCAATTTCATTCCATTGATCAATGTGTCTGTTTCTTTGCCAATACCTTTTAGTTTTTATTACTATTGCTTTGTAGTTTGGTGATTCCTGTGAAGTTCTTCTAGTGTTCAGGATTGTTTTTGCTATCCTGGGTTTTTTGTTTTTCCATATGAAGTTGATAATAGCTCTTGCAAGGTCTGTAATAATTGTGTTGGAATTTTGATGGGGATTGCATAGAATCTGTAGATTGCTTTTGGTAAGATGGTCATTTTCACTATGTAAAGCCTGAGAAATCTTTCAGTCCTCTGATATCTTCTTCAATTTCTTTCTTTAGGGACTTGAAGTTCTTGTCATACAGATCTTTCACTTATCAAGTTAGAGTTACACTAAGATATATTATTTGTGCCTTTTCTTTAGTTTTTCAAAAAGAATTATTTGTTTGTTTGTTTTTTATTATATATAAGTACACTGTCGCTGTCTTCAGACACACCAGAAGAGGGCATCAGATCCCTGTACAGATGTGTGTGAGTCACCATGTGGTTGCTGGGAACTGAACTCAGGACCTCGGGAAGAGTAATCCGTGCTTTTAACCTCTGAGACATCTTTCCAGCTCAGTTGCTCTAATTTCTTTCTTGGCCCATTTATAGTGATTTTTTTTTTAGTTAATTTTGAATCCAGCCACTTTGCTTAAGGTGTTTGTCAGCTAAAGGAATTCTCTAGTCAAATTTTTGGATTTGCTTGTATACACTATCTTATTATCTGCAAACAGGTATACTTTGACTTTTTATTTTACAATTTGTATCCCCTTGATCTCCTTTAGTTGTATTATTGCTCTAGCTAGAACTTCAAGTACTGTAAGAGGAATGGCAGGTTTCACTGACAAGGCGGTGGTCGATTCTGCATAAAGGTCAATAAACAGCTAGACAGGCCACTCAGCCACAGAGGCAACCTCTGCATGAAGGCCAAACTGAAGTTTGCCTGAGAGACTAGTGATTGGTGATGCAGACAATGACAGCCAATGGGAAACTGCCACTTGGAGGACACAGTTGCTTGAGGCCAATGGGATGCAGGTGCAGGGAATAAAGGGCACGCCCGAGAGTTAATAAAAAAACTTGCTGCTGCATTCTCACCTGCTCCAGGAGTCTGAGCTGTTGATTCCTGCTTTCTCACCCACTGCCCCCAAGGTGGATGCCAGGCAGGACGAGGACTCAGGCAACAAAGCACTATATTGAATAGATAGGGAGAGAGTGGGCAACTTTTCCTTGCTCCTCATTTTACTGGAATTGCTTTAAGTTTCTGTCCATTTAGTTTGATGGAAAAAGAAAGCAATACATCTATTGGCTTGCTGTATATCGCTTTGATTATGTTTAAGTATGTGCCCTGTATCTCTGATCTCTCTAAGCCTTTTAACATGAAGGGGTGTTGGATTTTGTCAAAGGCTTTTTCAGCATCTAGTGAGATGATCATGTGATTATTTTTCTTTGAGTTTGTTTATGTAGAGGATTACATTGATGGATTTTCCTATATTGAGCCATGCCTGCATCGCTAGGATGAAGCCTACTTGATCATGGTATTCCTGGATTTAGTTTGCAAGGACTTTATTGAGTATTTTTTTGCATCAATGTTCCTAAGAGAAATTGGTCTGAAAATTTTTCTTTGTTTGTTTAGTTTTTGTGTGGTTTAAGTATCAGGGTGACCGTGGCTTCATAGAATGAGTTTGGCAGTGTTCCTTCTGTTTCTATTTTGTGGAGTAATTTGAGTAGAGTTAGGGTTAAGTCTTCTTTGAAAGTTTGGTAGAATTCTGCATTAAAACCATCTGGCCCTGGGATTGATTGATTGATTGATTGATTGATTGATTTAGGTTGAGAGACATTTAATGACTGTTTCTACTTCCTTAGTGGTTACAGGGCTGTTTAATTAGTTTACCTGTTTACCTGATCTGGATTTAACTTTGGTAAGTGGTATCTGTCTAGAAATTGAACCATTTCATTAAGATTTTCCAATTTTGTGGAGTACAGCTTTTTGAAGTAAGACCTAATGATTCTTTGAACTTCCTCAGTGTTGGTTCTTATAGATCCCTTTCCATTTCTGATTTTGTTGATTTGGATACCGTCTGTCTCTGTCTTTTGGTTAGTTTGGTAAGGGTTTGTCTATTTTGTTGATTTTTCTCAAAGAACCACATCTTGGTTATCATAACTTTTTGTATTGTTTTCTTCGTTTTTAACTGATTGATTTCAGCCCTGGGTTTGGTTATTTCTTGTCTTCCAGTCCTTTTTGGTGTGCTTGCTTCTTTTTTTTTTCTGGAGTTTTCAGGTGTACTTGTAAATTGCTGGTATGAGAACTTTCTAATTTCTTTTTGGAAGAATTTCGTGCTATGAACTTTCCTCTTAGCACTCTTTTCATTGTGTCTCATAGTAGGGAGTTGTTCAATTTCCATGAGTGTGTATGCTTTCTGGTGTTTCTGTTGTTGTTGAAGTCCAGTTTTAATCCATGGTGGTCTGAGCAGATACAATGTGTTATTTCAATTTTCTTATATCTGTTGAGGCTTGCTTTGTGAACAACTATATAGTCAATTTTGCAGAAGGTTGCATCAGGTGCTGAGAAGAAAGTATATTCTTTCGTGTTTGGGTGAAAGATTCTATAGATATCTGCTAGGTCCATTTGATTTATAGTCTGTTAGTTTCATTATTCCTCTGTTTAGTTTTTGTCTGAATGACCTGACAATTGGTAAGAGTGGGTTGTTAAAGTCTCCCACTATTTAGGTAGAAAAAAAATCTATTTTATTAGATATTAGACTGGCTACTACAGCTTGCTTCTTGAGTCTGTTGCTTGGAAAATTTCTTTTCCAGCCTTTTACTCCGAGGTACTGTCTATCTGTATTACTGAGGTGTGCTTCTTGCATGCAGCAGAATGATGGATCCTGTTTTCACACCCATTCTGTTAGCCTGTGTCTTTTATTGGGGAATTAAGTCCATTGACATTGAGAGATATTAATGACCAGTGATTGTTGTTTCCTGTTATTCGATATTGGTGGTGTGTGTGTGAACACATGCACTTGCACTTCTCTTGTTTTTGCTAGTATGGAATTACTTATTTCCCGTGCTTTCTTGGATGTAGTTATCCTCCTTGGGTAGGAGTTTTCCTTCTAGTATTTTCTGTAGAGCTGGATTTGTGGACAGATATCATTTGAATTGGATTTGCCTTGAAGATCTTGTTTTCTCCATCTATGGTGATTGAAAGTTTTGCTGGGTACATTGGCACCTGTGGTTTAAGAGGTTGCAAGATATCTGTCCAGACCCTTCTAACTTTTAGAGTCTCGGGTGATAAGTCGGCTGTAACTCTGATAGGTCTGCCTTCGTATGTTACCTGCCCTTTTTCCCCTTGCTGGTTTTAATATTCTTGCAGTGTTCTATAGATTTTATGTTATGATTATTATGTGGTCAGAGGATTTTCTTTTCTGGTCCAGTCTAATTGGTGTTCTATAAGCTTCTTGTATGTTTATAGGCATCTCTTTCTTTAGGTTGGACACGTTTTCTTTTATAATTTTGTTGGGAATATTTCTGGGCCTCGAAGCTGGGACTCTTTACCTTTTTCATTCCTACTATTCTTAGGTTAGATCTTTTCATGGTATTCCAGATTTCCTGGAAGTTTTGTGTCAGGAATTTTTTAAAAAGATTTATTTATTTATTTATTTATTTATTTATTTATTTATTCATTTTTATATATAAACACACTGTAGCTGTCTTCAGACACAGCAGAAGAGAGCATCAGACCTCATTACAGATGGTTGGTGAGCTCACAATGTGGTGGTGGCTGGGATTTGAACTCAGGACCTCTGGAAGAGCAGTCAGTGCTCTTAACCACTGAGCCCTCTCTCCAGCCCTCCTGTCAGGAATTTTAAGAGCTAGCATTTCCTTTGACTGATGTATCAATTTCTTCTATTGTATCTTCTGCCCACGAGAGTCTCTCTTCCATCTCTTGTGCTCTGTTGGTGATGCTTGCGCTTGTTGCTCCTGTTCTCTTCCCTAGGTTTTCCATCTCCAGGATTTCCTTAGTTTGTGTTTTCTTTATTGCTTTTATTTCCACTTCCATGTCTTGTACACTTTTATTAATTTCCTTCACCTGTTTAGTTGTATTTTCCTGTATGGTTTTAAGGGATTTATTTGTTTCTTCTTTGAAGACCTCTATCTGTTTGATTGTATTTTCCTGTATTTCTTAAAGCATTTACTTATTTCCTCTTTAAGGCCTCTATCGTCTTTGTTAGACTGGATTTAAGGTTCTTGTCTTTCGGTTGTGTTAGGATATGCAAGGCTTGCTGTGGTTGGGAAGCTGTGCTTTGGCGGTTTCGTGTCGTCCTGCCTCTTGTTGATTGTGTTCTTTTCAGAGCCTGTAGCCATCTGGATGGTTTTGGTCCCTGGATGTTCTTGTTGTAGGTATTGGGGGGGGTGAACCTCCATGGTCTTGCTGTGGCAGGCCTCTGATTAGTATCCCTAGGATGTATGGTCCCGGACCTGCAGTTCTGAATGTATCAGGATCCTCCAGTCTGTATCGTTCAGAAGCCCCAGGACTGATGAAGCTGGTAGGGGAGGTGGTGGGAGACTGGAGGCCCCTCCTAGGATAGCAGGCTGCTCAGGATAGCTTGGCTTGCCCCAGAGGACTCAGCCAGCAGGGAAGATGGTTAATGGAAGGGAAGCTAATGTGTATGGTTTAGGATCCACAGGTCTGATGAAGGTTGGGGGAGAGCTGGTAGGAGAATGGAGGTTCCCCTGGGATAGCAGGCTGCTCAGCTATTTTTTTTTATTTTATATGTATTGGTGTTTTGCCTGCATGCATGTCTGTATGAAGGTGTCAGATCCCCTGGAACTGGAGTCATGGTGATAAGCTGCCTTGTGGGGGTTCTGGGACTTCAATCTGTGTCTGTTAGATGAAAAGTCAGTGCTCTTAAACGCTGAGCCATTTCTCCAGCCCCAACTATATAAATTTTTAATAAGAATGCCAGTCGCCATGGCATACACTTTCAAAACACTCAGGAAGCAGGACAGAAGGTGGATCTCTATGAGTTAGAGGACAGCCTACATAGAGTTCCAGGACAGTAGGGCTATGTAGAAAGACCTGGTCCCCCCGAAAAACCATATTTAATTAAAATATGTGATATAAGGGGCAGGCATGACGGCTCATATCTATAATTGAAGCACTCAGGATGCAGGAGCAAAGGATTATTACAAATTCAATATCAGATTGGGCAACTGTCTTAATTATTTTTCTGTTACCATGACAAAACATCATGACCAAGGTAACTTATAGACAAAAGCATTTAATGGGGCTTACACTTTTAGAGGGTGAGCCCATGAGCATCATGGGGCAGGGGAGCATGACAGGCAGGCATGGCACTGGAGCAGTAGCTAACAGCTTACATCTGATCTACAAGCATGAGGCAGACACAGTGAACTAAGAATGGTGTGAGCTTTTGGAACTTCAAAGCCCACCCCCAGTCGATATCCTCCTCCAATGAGGCCATGCTTCATAATCCTCTCCCTCTCATCTGGGGACCAAGCACGTGAAAATATGAGCCTATGGGGGGCATTCTCACTCAAACCACTACATCTACATAGCAAGTTCTAGGCCAGCCAGGGCTACATAGAGCAACCCAAAAGTGTCTCCAAAAGTGTGTGATAGAATAGGGACTGTGTTTCTCTGTTAACATATTAAATACCAAGAGCTGAAGGAGAATTTAGAAAGTAATAGACCAAGTGTTGACAATGTAGCTCAATGTTAAATTGCTTGCCACCATGCATAAGGCTCTAGGTTCAATTCCCAGCACAGAATAAAAGGTATATGAGTAAACAGGTATAAATGTGGGTAAAGTTGAAAAGTTCAGAAAGGGGGGTTGGGGATTTAGCTCAGTGGTAGAGCACTTGCCTATAAGCTCAAGGCCTGGGTTGGTCCCAGCTCGGGAAAAAAAAAAAAAAAAAAAAAGATTGGGGTTGGGGATTTAGCTCAGTGGTAGAGCACTTGCCTAGGAAGCGCAAGGCCCTGGGTTCGGTCCCCAGCTCCGAAAAAAAAAAAAAGAAAAGTTCAGAAAGGAAACAGAGAGTAATACTAGGGATGAGGAAGGAAGGCAGGTGGATAAAGGACAGATGGGACATGAGGAAAGAAAAGAGCAGGATAGGGGGACCTAGAAGGAGAAACATTGGTAGTAAGGGGTGGAAGAGATGAGGCAAAGAAGATACACATGAACATATTTTATTGGAAAATGCCATAATATATCTAATACACTATATGATGATTAAACAACTAAAACATAAGAGAGTAATAGTCCTAAAGGACTGGGCAAAACAAGCAGTGTTTCAGAAGATCCACAATAATAATAATTGTGATATAAAACCACAAAAGAGAGTGTGGCAGTAGATGCTTTTAGTCCCAGCACTAGGGAGGGTGAGGCTCGTGGATCTATGGGAAGTCAAGGACAGCCTGGTCTATATAGCAACTCCCATACAGCCACATATTGAGAACCTGATTCCAAAGCCCCATAACAAAGCTAATCATGAAAAACACAAAATGGGTTCAACTAGCGATGGTGGTTCACGTGTTTACTAAGTCTGCTGAGGCTTGTGCCAATATTCATGGTTTAAGGAGATCCCAGATTTTGGCTGGAGGTTAGTTTAGAGTAGTGGTTCTCAACCCGAACGTCTCAATTCCTTTAGGGATTGAAGGATCCTTTTATGAGGGCCACATATCAGATATCCTGCATATCGAACAGTACAATTCATTAACAGTAGCCAATTTGCAGTTATGGAGTAGCAATGAAAATAGTGTTATGGTTGGGGGTCACCAAAACATGAAGAACTGTATTGTGATGGTTGGTATGTGCTCTCTCCAGGGAGTGCCACTACTAGGAGGTGTGACCTTGTTGGAGTAGGTGTGTCAATGTGGGCATGAGCTTTTTTTTTTTTTTTAAAGATTTATTTATTCATTATATATAAGTACACCGTAGCTGTCTTCAGACACAGCAGAAGAGGGCATCAGATCTCATTACAGGTGGTTGTGAGGCACCATGTGGTGGCTGGGATTTGAACTCAAGACCCCTGGAAGAGCAGTCAGTGCTCTTAACCAGTGAGCCATGTCTCCAGCCCGGGCATGAGCTTTAATACCCTAATGCTACCTGCCTAGAAGCCAGTCTTCTGTTTGCCTTCAGATGAAGATGTAGAACTCTCAGCTCCTCTTGCACCGTGCCTGCCTGGATGCTGCCATGCTCCTGCCTTGATGATAATGGACTGAATCTCTGAACCTGTAAGCCAGCTCCAATCAAATATTCTAAGAGTTACCTTGGTCATGGTGTCTGTTCGCAGCAGTAAAACCATAACTATGACATGTATTAAAAGTTCTCAGTTATAGGAAGGTTGAGAACCACTGCTTTAGATGATTGTGCTCTGTTTTTCCTTTTGTACTGTGTGTATCCTCTGAATTCTATCTCTAGATGCTGAGAGAGACCACATTATTTTTGTTCCTCAGGGCTCTAATCTTTTTTTTTAAAGATTTATTTATTTATTTTATGTATATGCATACACCGTAGCGGTCTTCAGACACAGCAAAAGAGGCCATCAGATCTCATTACAGATGGTTGTGAGCCACCATGTGGTTGCTGGGATTTGAACTCAGGACTTCTGGAAGAGCAGTCAGTGCTCTTAACCACTGAGCCATGTCTCTAGCCCCTCAGGGTTCTCATCTAATAGTCTTTTCTTTAGTGTGTCTCTTCAGCACTTAATGTATGATGCATTCTGAGTGATTGTGACTGTCTGGTATGTTCAGGAAAACTCTCTTACATGTGTCCTTATGGCATGTGCCACTGGTTCCCTTTTTTTTTTCTTTTTTTCGGAGCTGAGGACCGAACCCAGGACCTTGCGCTTGCTAGGCAAGCTCTCTACCACTGAGCTGAATCCCCAACCCCCACAGGTTCCCTTTTAACTACTTGATATTTCTGTCATCTGAGTCTTACAGCAGTGAGCATGAAAAAGAACATTTCTTCCTCCAGTTTGCAACAGCAAGGGTGCTGCACCTAGCCCTGAGGAGTGTGATCCACGTCCTTTGCTAATCCATCCTCTGCTGGGTTCTCAAGTGGACCTTGCAAAAGAAGCACTGGTGATGCTTGGTAAGCACGCTCAAACCCAGAGATTCTGGTGAGTATATGGAAGGTGTGTGGTGGCTAACAAGAAACAAACACCTTCCAGGAATTGAGGGAGACAGTGTGTGAAGCCCTGCCTTTGTCTTCCCACTGTGAGACAAATGGCAACACTCACCAACACTTTCCTGTGGATTTGGCTCAAGCCTTGGTGAGGTGTTGTTGAAGTTCAACTTTTTTTTTTTTGCTTCATCTGGCTCCCTATTCTTTCCTTTCACAGTGATTAATCTCTAAACACACTCAATTCACACCCTAAAATCAGTGACTGCTCTTGCAAAGCCCAACTAATGACAAGCCATGCCCTTACCTTTAGGAATATCTTAGTTTCTTTCTTTTTTTCTTTTTTTTTTTTTTGGTTCTTTTTTTCGGAGCTGGGGACCGAACCCAGGGCCTTGCGCTTCCTAGGTAAGCGCTCTACCACTGAGCTAAATCCCCAGCCCCTCTTTTTTTCTTTTTAAAGATTTATTTATTTTATGTATGTGAGTACACTGTCACTCTCTTCAGACTCACCAGAAGAGGGCATCAGATCCCATTACAGATGGTTGTGAACCACCATGTGGTTGCTGGGATTTGAACTCAGGACCTCTGGAAGAGCAGCCAGTGCTCTTAACCACTGAGCCATCTCTTCAGCCCCTTACTTTCTTTTCTATTGCTGTTACAAAACACCATGGCCAAGGCAACTTATGAAAGAAAGCATCTGATTTGGGGCTCACAGTTCTAGGAGGTTTAGTCTATGACTATGATGGTGGTGAGAATGGCAGCAGGCAGGCAGGCAGGCAGGCAGGCAGGCAGGCAGGCATGGCATTAGAGCAGTAGCAGAGAGCTTACATCTGCTCCACACATAAGATACATATCTCTACCTCTACCTATCTATATCTCACTGGGAATGGCATGGATTTTTGAAACCCCAAAACCTGCTCCCATTTACACACCTCCTCCAACAAGGAGATACCTCCTAATCCTTCCAAAACAGTTCACTAATTGGGGACCAAATATTCATACATATAAGCATATGAGGCCATTCTCATCCAAACCAGCACAGTGAGCTCAACTTCAACGTTTCGAGTCCAGGATGCTACCTCTAGGCAAGCTTACTTGCTTCCCTGTAATTCAGTGCAGAGAAGTCAGGTCTCCCACAACAACCTGTACTTGGTAGTCATGCTTCACCCATGAGGTCCCAAAACAACAAAATATCTCTATTTTTGGAGTCAGGGGTCATGAAGCAGGAAAAGCTTCATGGAGTGGACTGGATTGGGGAGGAACACTCTGAAGGGGGACAGGAACTAATCCCAGCTCTGTCTTGTGTCTCAGAGTCTCTGCTAGGAAGTTTACTTCATTTCATTTAATACTCTGCTCACAACGATACTACAAGATAGATAGGTCTGCCACCAATGATAATGAAAAAATAAAATCAATACTACTTATTCCCTAGTATTAGATATCAGGTACTGTTCTGACCTATCACTATCCCTTTTATCTTGTTTGACTCTTAAATGTCCTCAAAGATGGGAAACTTTCATTCTAATGCCACTAACTAACCAGCCCCTCCTAATCCCTAACCCCATACCCATATAAACTGGAACCTTCTAGTTCTTTGGAAAGTCAGTTATGTCAAATGATGCTTTGCTGGGGCACACCGGTTGAAGGATGTCTTGCTGAAGCAAACATGTAAAAGACTGTTTCCCTGAAGCAGACTCAGGTGAAAATGTTTGAGTATAGCAAACATGTGAAAGGACGCTTAATGAAGAGTATAATATGACCCCACAGGCAGTGGGGGACGGGCATCGAGCCTTGGTTTGCTTTGCTCCACCTTACTCTTCTTCAGTAATGACATGCATGTATTGGTTTGCCTTACATAGCTTTGTTGAACTGAACTTGTGGTAATGCTGCCATTGAGGAAAACTCCCCCAAGAACTGCTCCTGAGGTTTCTACAGCAGTTTGCCACCTCCATGACCTCTCCTCAGGTCAGTTGGTGAGCCTGGCAGTTTCCTCAGGGTTGCCCAACAGCTGCCTGATGTCTGCTTGCTGAAAGGACTGGGCTGTAGCTGCTGGTTCATGCCTGGTGTCTGCCTGCCTAGAAGACTGATCTGAAGCTGCTAAGTTATATTAGGTGTCGGCTATGGGACTGAGTGGCTGCCAAAGAACATTGGGCTCACCCCCAAAGAACTATTGCTGGACAGGTCCACTTCTCTCCTATCCTAATAACTTGTCTCTTCCACTACATCTGCTGGAGGGTGGGCTAGAGGAGATGTTGAACCCTTATTAAAAGTAGCTTGCAAAAAGTTTATGCCTACACCCACACCTTATTTAGCATTAGAGTCAAAAGAATGCATCTAAAGTGGAAACAAGGGGTTGGGGATTTAGCTCAGTGGTAGAGCGCTTGCCTAGCAAGCGCAAGGCCCTGGGTTCGGTCCCCAGCTCCGAAAAAAAGAAAAAAGAAAAAAAAATAAAGTGGAAACAAAAGAAACTTATCCTAATACCACCAGTTTGTTTTCGTCGGGGAAAACGGAATCCAGGGTCCCAGGTCCTAGGGGTGCTAGGGATTTGCCAATAGCTGGACAGCTTCTATGAGAAGAAAACAGTTGTCTGAGTGCAGACAATCTCAAGGGCAATCTTGCTGGCAGGTTCATGTTCCCAGGCCCAGGAACCTTCTCCTAACTGGATTGGTGAAAACTCCCTTGCTCAACCTTTATGTCAAAACATGACTGGGCAAGGCTGCAACCTACCTGCTTCCCCTGCTTTGTGATCTCCTCCTTCCAATGTGCTGTGCAGTTTCTATATCGTCAGCTCCAGACTCTGTTCTGTGGTCCCTGATAGATCAGTAGCAGCTTGATCACAATCGATTTTTGTCATCTGCATAGACCTGATGTTTGAGATATGGTGGATCTATGTTGGATTGAAATGGCCCCACAACACTAAGATCCATGTTCGTGATCCTTGTTCTCTTAGTAATTCTACACACAGATATATTGCGCGGCAGCAGCCCACATTTGAGACCCAGCTAGTTTGAAGGCACCGACCAAAGGGTTCATCCTTTGCCTCCTCCTCGGCTAACACTGGTTTACTCAAGAGCTTTCTAAGGAAGCAGAGGCGCCGAGAGAATAAACGGCTAATTTGAGCACTCTTGGTTGGCAATGGAAGGTGCCATAGTTTGAATTCAGGTCTGTGGCAGCCTGGACATGTAGCTAGAGGTTCTCATTTCTATGCTGTATACTTGTATATTACGGTTTTTGTTCGTTGTGAGACAGGGTCTTAGGGAGCTCAGTGTTGACTATGTAGCTGAGGGTGACTATGATTTCTCCTCCTGCCTCTACCTTCTGAGTGTTGGGCTTATAGATATGGGCCACCATGCCCAGTTCCACGGTGCCTGTGGATCAATCCAGGGCTTCATTCAAGCTAGAAAAGTATTCTGCTAGCTAATCACCGGACCGATGGTTTGGTCTTTGTAGTTTTTCTTTCCTTTCTGTCATTCCGGTTATTTTCTTTAGGGGTGGAAGGTAGTAATGGTGGTGAGTAATGACATCTCTAACCTGAGTTGACCTTGAACTTGGGCTCCTCCAACGTCTGCCTCCTAAGTGCTGGTAATAACAACCATGTGCCCCCCCTCCAGTGTCCTTTTATTGAGGCCTGTGGATGTTGTGTTTTCATTGGTATTACAGCTATCAACATAAAAACACAGCTCTCACTTTAGAGGAAATAAGAGATAGTTTATTCTGGAGGCAAAAATGAACCACCACACCCTCAGAACACAGAATCAGGTTGCCTCAAATATCATTTTAGCACACAGTAGCAGTTTAGTGAAGTTTTTATATTTATAAAAATCAAATAAAACCGTACATCAGGATACTTTTACAGGACAGTGATGGAAATACCAGCTAGGCAGACTGCCCTGCTGACAGGCTTCCTGTTGGGGCTGGAGGAAACCAGCCATCTAAGTTAACATCCCCAAAGGCTTCACATGGTAGTCACTAAGACATCGCCTTAGGTGAGCAATGGATGGCTATTAAGAGAACTCAAGCCAATTTAGTTTTGTGTTTGCAAAATTTCAACTTGCTACAATCAAGATGTTATATATCTCTGTAGTTGTTTTAACAGAGAGATAGTCCCCCTTTAGTTTTTAAGATAGCAAAATATTAATGGAATATTCTAATGAAAACTCTGGAAGTAAAAACTGTGTTTCTATACTTATAGAAACTCAAGATTTTAAAGTAAACAAGTTATCCAATGAAAGGAATAATAGATGTGATTTTAATAAAAAGTCATTTTCCTAACTTGTTAGTTACTTAGAAGCTAGGGTGATACTGATTATTGAATCCTGGGAGTGTGCTTTTTGAAGCAAGTTTCGTCGACATGTAAATTACACATATTTCGAGTGTACAGTTTGGTTAAGTTTTGAAGGAAATTAGGCTCAGGAAACGATGGTGATGTCTCTGTGGATCCAAGTAAGTTATGTGCTAGGCCAAAATCAAAGCTGGGCTTCTGGGCATGCTCATGCTTGTATATAGAATGCTGGCTGAGTAGGTACGCAGACGACTTCAAAAGCACATCCTGCCAGTAAAGCCAGGAGTACCTAAGGGACAGCCCCTTTTCTCGAAAAGGCCATAATTAATTGGTAGGGCTTGAATGCGGCTCTTGGCGCCAACGCCAAGAATAAAGCAGCATCCCACGGTCAAAACAAACTGCATTTAAAGCCCAGGCCTGCAGGGGGAGAAAGCTCCTGGAAGAATGCCTGGAAGGCAGCGGAGCCCCGGAGTCTTTCGCTCAAAAGTACAATAGTCCCTTTTTGATGAACAAAGTTGCTTTGACCTTTGGCAGCACGCATGGCCTCCTTGGGCAACGGGTGAGGCTCTAGCACACGGAGGGCACAAAAAGCCAATGCCTCCTCGGGAGCTTCTGGGCCCCTCGGCTTCCAAACGCATCCCACGTGCCCTTAGGCGCTCCACCCTCAGCCTAGGTTCCGCCCACGGGACAAAGCAAAGGCACTCTGAACTCTAAGCTCCCCAGCCCGCAACAGAGACTAAAGAGGGTGGAGGCGGCAGGAGGCTGGGTCCGCCTAAGTTTCATTTTTTTTTTTTTAAACTTCAACTATTCCCGTGATTGTCGGCCTCCTGACTCAGCAATTTTCCTGAACCGCCGCCTTTCATTTCTTGGTTTGTCATCACCGCCTTCTCCTTTTTCTTTTACGGTCTTAGCTTTTGAACCACTTTTGAACATTTGAAACGGAACTTTCTTATTCCACACAAACTACAAATGACTTGGAAATTTAAAAAATAAAAGTTGAAACCACAGGTTTAGGATCAGGAGTTGGGAGGCCAGCTTATGACATACAGCATGACCCTGTCTGAAAAAAGAAATCACGACTATTTTAAAACTAAGGTAGCTATTTCTTTTAGCCCAATTTACTTCAAGCCCACAAAATGATAACATGTTTTTAAATAACCCTGTGGCTGATTTCTCAGGGAAGCAACGACCACACAGTTTCTTAGTTTTCTATCTTAATTCTGGATTATTATATTGTTTGTGTTTCTCTTTTTGTTAATGGATAAAACCATATATGCTTACTAATAAATTGAATATTAAAATTGTTTATAATGTACACTATATTTTGATATGTGGCTACTTAAATATTTATTTTTATTATTTTAATTATAACTGTCTACATGTATATGTGTCTGGTGCTGGAGGGCTCAGATTGGCCTGGAGTTGGAGTTACAGGTGGTTATTGCAAAGAACGTGGGTGCTGGGAACCTAACACGGACCCTCTTGAAGAGCAGTAAGTGCTTTTAATCAGAGCCATCTCTCCAGCCCCCATGGCAACTTCTCTTTTGAAATGTCAAACTCGAGCCAATGAGCTCGTCCATGATCTATCATTCTTTTTTTCCTCTAATGAGAACGAAAAGCTACTTTTAGCAATTGGGAGGGTCTGGAAATATAGCTATCAAATACTGTCACTGTGATGAGTAGTATCTAAGGACCCAATGCAAGAATTAGAAGATAGGATATGTTTTTATAAAGAGATAAAGAGGGGGGGGATTACGTTCTACGGAGGTGTGATGAGGTATGGGAAAGGGGGAGCCTCAGTGGGACCATGCTGAGACGTCCCTTCCCTCCAGGGGCCAGGGACACAAAGGTATTGTATAGAATAGAATTCATTCAGGGAATGGTGTGGGGAGTTAAGAGGGTAGTAGGGCAGAGAAAGAGAGAGAAAGAGAGCAGTAGAGAAATTGAAGAGTAGAGGTCGGCCTTGACCACGTGGAGAGAAGGGGGGAGGGGAATGGGGAGAGAAGGGACAAAGAGGGGGAAGAGCAAGGCAAGAGAGGCAAGAGGGAGCAGAGAGAGAGAGAGAGAGAGAGAGAGAGAGAGAGAGAGAGAGAGAGAGAGAGAGAGAGGAGAGGGCAAGCAGCCCCTGTTATAGTGTCAGGCGTACCTGGCTGTTGCCAGGTAACTGTAGGGGTTGAGCTTAGACAGAATGCTAACAGGTTAAGAAATAAAATGGGGTGAACACCTGTGATGCCTGGAGCGGCAGGGACATTAAGTGCCTGGAATCCAAGGCCAACCTGTTATAACTGCTCTCTGCCCTCAAATTTTTAAAGAGATTTGATGAACAATTGCCGAGATGTTTTTCTCCTTCTTTTTTTTTTTTTTTTTTTTTTTTTGGTTCTTTTTTTCGGAGCTGGGGACCGAACCCAGGGCCTTGCGCTTCCTAGGTAAGCGCTGTACCACTGAGCTAAATCCCCAACCCCTTTCTCCTTCTTCTTACAGTTCTACTGTACAATTCAATTTCTTAGAAAGCACGCTTTTGCTTTCACTTTTCTAAATTGGTGATAGGTTATTTCTCCACTGGTGACCTGAGGCAATTCAAACCAGATTGCAGTATATTAAATGCAGGTTTACTGGGAAGGTGCTCTCCTCGAGTTTACTGGGCCCAAGGGACCAAGAGCAGGGAAGTCACCATGGGAGGGGGTGGGGAATAGAAAGGGCAGAAAGAGAAGAAGAGGAGAAAGGGAGAAACCAAAATGTCCGTGTTGTATAGGGAAGAGTCTCTGGGGAAGGGTAGCCCAGCTCCCGGTCTGGAAAATTCAGAGTTGGGGGCAGAGTGCCAGTTAGGGACTGAGGGATGCTGGGAGAACCTGGAGGTCAGGTCTGCTTGACACTTAAAATATACACCGGACCATTATCCCTTTGCTTACTTGTTTGTTTTGAGACAGGGTCTCTCTCTCTCTCTCTCTCTCTCTCTCTCTCTCTCTCTCTCTCTCTCTCTCTCTCTCTCTCTCTCTCGTCCTGGCTATCCTGGACCTCACTCACTATACAGACCGGCTGGTCTCAAATTCACAGAGATCCTCCTGAGAGCTGTGGTTAATGCCCACCATGCCCATTTTACAGGCAGTTATGAACACCTGACTTGGGAACAGAACTTGGGGCCAAGCACTCGTAAATGCTGAACCATCTCTGCAGACCCTAAACGTTTGTTTTCATCCTTCCGTGGTCATTATGGAAGATAAGGGCAACTGGACAGCTCAAATGACAGTATGGGAAACAGTTTTAATCCCAGTCCTTGGACATAATCCCTTAATAATATTTGGTGGGTTTTTTGGTTACTGTCTTTAAAGAAATTATTGCCACTAAACAATTCTGTTTCTAAAGTATTTCCTTCATCACAATGCCTGCACTTTCCATTTACTGACAACGTATTTTCTGTCAGTGGTGCTGAGAGGACAGAAGGCAAGGTCTCTCCCACATGGTAGGCAAGTGCTCCACCACTGAATCCCAGCCCATCTCCCAACATGTAACTTAATGGTCAGGTCATGCACGGTTCATTTTATGAGTTGAATATGGATCACATGAGCCCAGTTTCTCCATTTTGGGGTGTGTGTGTGTGCTGAACCCTGTAGTGAATTCTTTCTGAGAAGTGAGGCGGCCTTTGAAATGCTAATAGCCACTCCCAAACCAGTCTATGTTTATAAGTTTGTACTCTCATTTATTGGAGTCAGCGTATGCTTGAACATCTAGGCCTTACTTTTGAAGACTGAGTCTTGTTCAAGATTTTCCCTCACATAGAGGATAAAAACCAAACCAAACAGCCTGGTCTACATAATGAGTTCCAAGCCAGCCAGGGATACATAAGTAGAACCTGTCTCAAAACAAACAGACCACAAAAATATTTTTCTAAATAATTTCTTTTGTGCTTGTCCACAGGGTTTCATATATGTATGTGTGTGTGTGTGTGTGTGTGTGTGTGTGTGTGTGTGTGTGTGTGTGTGTGTGTACATTTCCATTAATACCCAGGTTGTGTAAAAGAGTGATTTAACTCCCTTTGTACTGAATAGTGAACTTGAAAGTAATAGGTGTCCATTAGATTAGCAATCAGGGCTGGAACACAGGAAAGTGCTGGGCATCACAGAACTTAAGGAAGAGTTAAAGACAGCCAGTGTATTCACCTCCTAGTGTTTATTAGTTCATGCTAGCCAATATGTAATTAGATATGTATGTACTATTTGGTCAGGCAGATTTTAAGCCACCTATTGTCTTGTTACTTTAATAGCCCTATCCCAAGATCATCTCGTATAGGCAAAGGAGAAAAATTGATCCATTCTATAATATTTTCCAAGGAGCAGCTATTCTTGGTCTTTGCATTAATATTAGTTAACATGAAAGAGATAAACCCCTGCACTTCAGGCATTAGTGCTTTAACGAGGAAAGACTTAGTGGATGTGAAATGCTTTTATTTTATGACAGAATGAGGTAAGCATTATGTGAAAATAGAAATGAGTAGTGGGTGTGTGTGTATGTGTGTGTGTGTGTGTGTGTGTTGTGGGGCTCAGTATTAAATAGGGTAGTCATTAAGAAAGTGACCGTGGGCTGTGGAGATTACTCAGTGGTTAAAAACACCTGTTCTTGCAGAGGACCTGGGTTCAATTCTCAGCACCCACATGGTGTCACATAACCATCCCTAATGCCAGTTCCAGAGTATCCAAGGCTCCCTTGTGACCTCCCTAGGCACAAGTCACACATTGATGCACATACATTCACGAAGGAAAAGCATTCATACACCTAACACAGAATAAATAAATCTACAGGAAGAATATTTAAAAAGGATTGGGACAATCAAGGAAAGACCATGAAGACTAACAGGGAAACTAAAATGAGTAAATGGATAAATAAATTGTGGCTGTGTGGCACCCAAGCAAGCAAGATTTTAGTTCCACCTATGCTGCAGACTCTCCTGAGATGGAGGCAAGCTATTGGAAGATGCTTCTAGGTTGCTTTCCTAGAAGTTGAATGTCAGAAAGGAGAAGATAGCATCGCGCTAGAAAGAGGAGCCAGAGCCACCGAATGCCCTTGAAGTCAGCCGCTCACTTTCAGGCTTGCAGGTTCCAGGAGGAATAGTGCCAAGACTGTTGAGACCAGTGTGTGCTCACTCCCCTGGATTGTTTCTGTGTTATTTCCCCTCTCTGCATCCCTTCTACTTCCCCTTCGCTCCTCTCCCCACTCTGCTTCCTGCTTCCTCTCCCCTCAGATTCATTCCATCTCTCCTCCATTCTACTTATCATCCCTACACAATCCCCCTTCCTTCCTCTTTTGTCCTCTCGCAAAGCCCCCAGAGCTTTATAAACCTTTCCAGTTCCACTCCTCCCCCTCCCCTCCTGCATTTCCAGGATTCCATGTTACTGCACCCTTCGACCTTGACACTGCCTCTTCTGGTGACTCTGAGCTGTCCTTCTCCACCTTTCACGCCTTCCTTTGCTTTCTCCACTATCCCCTCTTAACCACTCCTGCCCCTCTTCCTCAGCCTACCTCCTCCCATCCTCTCCCCTCTCCCCTCCTGGCTCACCTCCCTACCTTCATGATCCCCACTCTCTTTTCCTGTCCTACCCTTTCCATACACACCTCAGTCCCTTTCCATCTCTCCCCTCTCGCACAGCCTTCCTTCTTCCTCCCCTTGTCACCGCCTGAATTTCCTCTCCTGTCTCCTCCTTTTCCTATGAAGTCCCACCCTCTCCTTTTATTTCCTCACCTCCTAACCATCCCCTCTTCCTATCTCTACCCTCACCCCTCCCCTTTGTCCTTCTCCCCCTACCCCTTCCGCCCCTAGCCCTCTCTATGCCTTCTCCTTTCTTACCCCTTTCCCTCACCCTGCCTCTTCCCCATGTTGATACTTTCCCATCTGTTTTTATCTTCTTCTCACTTTGGCCCTCTTCTCCCCCACCCATCCCTCAGCTCACCTCTTCTCCTCCACTACCCTTGTTTGATTTTTGTAAAAGAAAAAAAAAGGAAAGAAAAAAAAACCCCAGAAAACTCCCTATTTCCTTTCAACATGTTCTAAAACACCACTTCCCAAGGTAAAATAATGGAAGACCTGCTGTTTGCCACCCCAAAACATGTCTTTTGCTGATTCATCAAACCAACACGTAGTAGGTGGCTTAAAACAATGCAGCTATATTGTAGCACCATTCTGGAAGCCCACTGACCTAAAACCAAGTGTCAGCATGCGGGCAGTCCTTCTGGAAGTTCTTGGGGATATTGCTTGCCCTTTCTAGCTTCTAAAGTTGGTGGATGCCATACACACCTCACAGACCTCTCTTCCATCGTCCATCAGAACTGATAGTGCAACCCTCTTACGAAGTGTCCAGTTTTCTCTGAGCGCCACCCCAACAGCCATCTTGCTTCTTGAGCTCTGGAAAAAGAATCCACCATCGCCAGTGAACCAAGCAGCTGGAGCCTGTTCCTGCCTTCTCTGCTGTCCCTTCCCTGTGCCTCCTCCCATCCAGGGCAGTCACTTCTAGAAAAATGGCACTTTCCTCAGAAACCCACTTTAACCAGAATTCATTCTTAGATGTGTGAAATGCAAGAAAGTGTGTAGGAGTTCATGTACTGCTAAAGCTGACAGGTCCAGGGAAAGAACACCAGCACTCTTCACATACTGTCTTGGAAAGGGAGTTTTGAAGTTGCTTTAGTCTCACATAGTGCACTTGAACCACCATCTCCTACTCTCCCTTACATCTAGCACATCTGGAATTGACCATCCCAGTGTCTTCACATCATGTCTTGGGGCCTTGAGCTGCCACACCCACTGTTCTTTATGGCCTATCAAGGGCTTATTGTCAGTCTGTCCTGGAGCTGTCTTCATGTCAACCTCTCTGATCCCTACTTCCGCTGTTACATCTCTTTCTCCAACTCTACCACTTCCTTCTCTCGCTTGCGATTACTCCGTGACCACATTAGACCCAGTAGAGGAAGTCTGTCATACTTGTTCATTTGAAAGTCTGTTGAAAGCCACCTGTAGTCCCAGTGCTCAGGGGGCAGAGGCAAGGAGATCCTGAGTTTGAAGTAAACCTGAAATCCTGTCTCAATATAATAAAATAAAAGCCAAATGACAGGAAGCTTAGTTTCAACAGGGAAACATTAATTCACTTTTTAAAAACCTTTTTCTGGGGCTGGGGAGGTAGTTCAGAGGTTAAGAGCACTGATTGCTCTTCCAGAGGTCCTGAGTTCAAATCCCATCAACCTCATGGTGACTCACAACCATCTGTAATGAGATCTAATGCCCTCTTCTGGTGTGTCTGAAGACAGCTACAGTGTACTTACATATAATAAATAAATAAATAAATAAATAAATAAATAAATAAATCTTTTAAAAAACTTTCCCTGACAAGATACGGGCATCTTTACTTTTTGAAGATTTATTTTATATGAGTACACTGTACGAGTCTTCAGACACACCAGAAGAGGGCATCAGATCTCATTACAGATGGTTGTGAGCCACCATGTGGTTGCTGGGATTTGAACTCAGAACCTCTGGAAGAGCAGTCAGTGCTCTTAACCGCTGAGCCATCTCTCCAGCCCTCATATGGGCATCTTTGTAGGAACATTGATCTGCATAATCAAAACTCATCAGGTGTAGAAACTCTGCCTCTACTAGCATTAGTTTAAATTATTTTCGTTCGTTCATTCATTCATTCATTCATTCATTCATTCATGTTTTTAAAGACAGGGTCTTTCTGTGTAGTTCTGGCTGTTCTGGAACTCACTCTGTATGCCAGCCTGGTCTCAAACTCAGAGAGATCCACATGCCCCTGCCTCCGAAGTGCTGGGGTTAAAAAGGCACGTGCTAGAGAAAGTGTTTTGATGTGGGGCCTTGGGCTGGGGCAGACAGTGTGCAGGATGGAGGTGACTTTGGAGCAGCATTTGGAGGACACAATGAAGAATCCATCCATTGTTGGAGTCCTATGCACAGATTCACAAGGACTTAATCTGGGCTGAGGTGGTGATGAGCATGCTGGAATGATATCTGTTCTAGCCCAGCAGGCAGCTAAGCTAACCTCTGACCCCACCCCTCTGACCCCACCGACATCTCTGTGGCAGGTTTAGAGTCAGATAACGGGAACGTTATGATCCAAAAACACGATGATACCACAGTGGCTGTGCACAAAATGGCCTCTTGACATCCGATGGCAGCTCTCTAGTGACCTCTCACCGGGATTCAGTCATGTCTGTCTCAGTTAACTTGTAAAACTATTAAAGTTCCAGAAATCAGGCCATTCACTTAATGTCCAATGTGGACTTCCTCATTTATATGGTAGCCAGTTACCAAGATGTCAGCTAGAGAGGAGTGTGGTGGCCTTGTTTGGGCTTTTGTCACTCTGCTCTATGGTAACAGTAACTGTAGTCCAGGATCGAGACCTATCATGGCCTAGAACTGTGTAGCTCAGGCTAACTTCAAATTTCTGGTCTTCCTGCTTCAAACTCCTACATCCTGGGATTATAGCGTTTGTCTCTAAGGTCTAGGCCACTTTGTTGTGGTCAATAAACCTGTTCTGAGGGAAAAACAAGGCATGTGCCACTGCTACTGCCTGGTCATTTTCATTATTTTTATTTTATGCATGTGGGTGTTTTTTGTTTGTTTATGACTGCATGTATGTCAATGCGCATGCCTGGTGTTTAAAGAGGCCAGAAAGTGGTTTTGGATCCCTAAAACTGGAGTTACAGACTTGTGAGCTGCCATGTGGGTTCTGGGAACCAAACTCAGGTCTTAGCAACTTCTCTCCATCTCTCCAACCCCTACTAGTGTTACTTCAGTTTGCTAGTTTTCACGCTCTCTACTAGAGGTGAACCCAGGGCATTGCATGGGGTAGGAAGCTGCCGTACCAAGAAACCACATTTCCAGCCTTTCATCAGCTGTTTGGTTTTGCTTCAAGTCTACATTGTTTGGGGAGGGGGCTGGGGAGATGGCTTACTAGGTCAGAGGTTCCCAGCTGTCAGCTGTTGGCTCACAACCATCTGTAGTTCTAGTTCAGAGAGTTCTCCACCAGCACTGCATGCACATGGTCCAATTAGGCCAAACACGCACACTCATTTTAAAAGAAGAGGCTCTGGTGCTCTTGCAGAGGACATGAGTTCAGTTCCCAGCACACAGGCCCACAATGTGATGTAACTTCCGCTCCAGGGAATCCACCCAGCTCTTCTGACCTCAGCAGGGACTCACTGCATGAGCATGGTACACGTACGAGCAGACAAACGCCCGCCCATACACAGAAAAGAAATCTGAATCTTTTAAATAATTCTAGCATTGAACACAGAGCTTTGTGCCTGTGAGGCAAGCACTCTCTAACAATGAACTATGACCCCCTAGCACACCTCTGGTTACTTTGTAAATTTTTAAAAGGTCAAAGTCTTTTTTGAAGCATTGGTCAAAGAAATTGTGTTGACATCGAATGTGTCTGTCCTTAGATGCCACTAGTGAAGGCCTATTCCGTTCTCCTTCACTGTCCACTACATCCTGTATCAAACACTGTAGCCCAAGTGTTCAAAAGCTCTGGAGTTTGTGTTGGCAGAATCCTTAGAAGTCACCTACCTAACTTTCCTTTTGATGGCAAATTTCTTCGTGCGGTTTCCTGTCAAGCAGTCTTTGGTGTCTCTGTAAACAGTCATGAATTTGGAGCACATAGCCATGAGCGAATTACTTTTGGTTTTGCTTTTTCAAGACAGGATTTCTCTGTGTAGCCTTGGCTGTCCTGGAACTCACTTTGTACACTTGGCTGGTCTTGAACTCACAGAGATCAGCCCGCCACTGCTTCCCCAGTGCTGAGATTAAAGGCTGCACCATCACCACCTGGTTGAGTTAATAATTTTTCAGGTCTTGTTTGAAAATGTAAAAGGAGCTAAAAGTTCAGGCGGTAGGAAAGGAGAATTTTAACTGTTTTTCTACTTCCTTCTCTGGAACTGCAGGAAATCCCCCTGCCCCCCCCCCCTTGCCTCTGTAGGTATTTATGCACTAACTTATAAAGGGATGTACTTTCTTCTTAGTTGTGTGTGGGGGTTGGGGAGCAGTATGTGTAAGCATATGTGGGTGCCAGGAGAGGCCAGAGGCATTTGATCCCTGTTATGAGAGTCATAGGCTCTTGATGTTGGGAGCTGAAGCCTGGCCCTACAGGAGAGTACTAAACACTGTTAACCCCCGAGCCATCTCTCAAGTCCTTCTATGGGTATTTGAAGATGGCTATCTTACTGAGACTTCCGTTCTCCTGCCTGAATGCGGCTCTTGACTTTGTCAATGTCTGGCGGCAACTGTGGTGCCCAGAAGGAAACATAACATAGAACTATATCAGAGGTCAGTGGGACAGTTCCTCTCTTCACTTGAACTTTCCGTCCAAGTGGCCTCAGCTTGTGCTTTGCACTTTTAAAGAGTCTGTTCTTTTACTCTTTGTAAGATAGATGTTCAAATGTGTATTTATTTTTTTTGTTTTTTTGTGTGTGCATGTGCCTCCTCCCTCCCCTCCCCTCCCCTCTCCCTCCCTCCTCTTCTCTTCTCTTCTCTTCTCCTCCTCTTCCTCTTCTTCTTCCCCTCCCCTTCCTCTCTCTCTCTCTCTCTCTCTCTCTCTCTCTCTCTCTCCTCTCTCTCTCTCTCTCTCAGAATCTCACTTTGTAGCCCAGGCTGGTTTGGAACTCATTATGTAGTTCAAACTCAGAAGAGATCTGCCTGCCCCTGCCTCCTGCATACTAAGGCTAAAGGTGTCAGTTTTAAGAGAATTTTAAAAATCAATGTAAAACCTGGCTTCACATCTGAGCATGGTGGCACAGAAACCAAACCCCTCCCCCTCATGGTTAGCTAGCTATGTTCAGTGTAATCTCACTGGTGTGAATCTACTATTCAAGTTGGCTAACAGTAGATTTTGAGGCACTTGAATTTGAAGGATCACATTAGCTAGTGTTCTTAAATGTGGCTCGTGTGCAGTTGATGATCACTTAATTCTCTGGATAATATTCGGGCCATTGATGTTAGTTGCTGGTCAAGCATGGTAGCAGGCTCATGCCTGTACCGCTGGCACTAGGGAGGCTGAAGCAAGAAGATTGCCAGTTGGACAATAACTTCAGCAACATGGTAAGTTAGAAGCTAGTCTGGGCTGAATAGTGCTGTGTTACAAACAACATTGGGATTCTTTTCTCTTTCGTACTTGTTCTCAGGCATAGAACAACACTTACACACTTACCTATACATTTAACAGATTAGCTCTCCCTCTCCCCTTCTTCCTCTTCCTTCTCCTCCTCTTCTTCCCTCTCTTCTTCTTTGTTTTTTTTTTCCCGGAGCTGAGGACCGAACCCAGGGCCTTGCGCTTGCTAGGCAAGCCCTCTACTACTGAGCTAAATCCCTAACCCCCTTCTTTTGTTTTTTTGTTTTTTTGTTTTTTGAGACAGGATTTCTCTGTGAAGCCCTGGCTGCCCTGGAACTCATTCTGGAGACCAGGCTGGTCTCAAACATAGAGATCTACCACCCTCTGGCTCCCCAATGTTGGGATTAAAGGCCCACGCCACCATGCCCAACTCCCCCACCCCTACTCCCACTCCTTTTCTTTAGAGCAGGAAGCTTCCATTGTTTTCCCTGTATTTGACGATATCAGCAACGGACTGATTTTCTGTCAAACATAAAAAACTTTTGTAAAAAGATAACATTTTTTTAAAGAGGTCTTTGAAAAAGGGTTTTTGTTTTATTTTGGGCTTTTCTTATCCTAGGCTGGCCTTGAAATCATAGCAGTTCTCCTGCATCTGCTTCCTGAGTTCTTTGCCACCATTCTTGGATTATAGAAATGTATGAGCCACCCACCATGTCTGATCCAAAAGTTGAAAATGGTATTTTTTGAATAAGTAAAAATAAAAGACTACAAAATTTTCTCAATATAAGTTTATTTAGAAAAAAGTCTGTCAAAGTGTTCCCTCTACAAATCTTTATCATTTAACTAGTTCATTAAAATGTAGATTTGCCAGCCCCACTAAGATCTTTAGATTCTTGGGTAATGGGGCTCAGAAACCTTTTGACCGTGTGTGTTGTGTGTGTGTGTGTGTGTGTGTGTGTGTGTGTGTGTGTGTGAAGTTTTACTGTATAGCCCCAGGCTGGTCTCAAAGACTTAACAGTATCTCTAAAAAGGAAAGGAGGGGAGAGGATGGAAGAATAAGAGAAACACACACACACACACACCACACACACACACACACACACACACACACACACACACATGCACGCACACACACAGAGGGGATGGGTAATAACTTTATAAAAGGAGACTAACTACTAATTAGTTGTCTTGCTTTTTTTGCTAAGGAGAACAAGTGGCTCTTAGACATAAGCATCTTCTTAGTGACAGAGTGGTAGTGCCCGGGAGACTCAAAAGCTTTATGTGGCTGTTTGTTGTCTCTGTCCCTGGTTACAGAACTTTGCCTTCCACAAACCACTGAGACTCGGAAGAAAGGAGTCATATCAAGTGAGTTCTACTCCCCTTCTCTGTAAGTGATCATTCTTTTTTAAAATATTTTTTACTTTTTATATTTTGTTTATTTTTTTTTTTTTGAGACACAGTTTCTCTGCATAGCCCTGGCTGTTCTGGAACTCACTCTGCAGATCAGGCTGGCTTTGAATTCAGAAAAATCCATCTGCCTCTCCCTCCAATGTTCTGGGATCAAAGGTGTGCATCACCACCGTCAGGCTGTGTAGTAATTCTTTATTTACATTAGTATGTAGTACCATATCTAATAATTCTATTGCTGATGCCCGTGAATGATGTTTTGAAATATTTACAGTAGAACTGTTACATGAAAATGTCTGCTATGTCTGTTGATAGCAATTCACAAAGTACTGACAATATTTGGTTTGTTTTTTCCCAATGGCAATAGTAATTATTATGATTTTTTTTCTTTTCTTTTTTTCTTTTTTTTTTGAACTGGGGACCGAACCCAGGGCCTTATGCTTGCTAGGCAAGCGCTCTACTGCTGAGCTAAATCCCCAAACCCCATGATTGTAGTTTTTTTAAGACAAGGTTTCTTGGTGTAACAGCCCTGACTGTCCTGTAGCTCACTCTGTGGACCAGGCTGGCCTCAGACTCACAGACATCTGCCTGCCTCTGCCTCCCAAGTGCTGGGATCAAAGGTGTGCAACCACCAGTGCTTGGCTACTATTAATAGAAAAGTAAATATTGGTATTACTTCTACCAGAACTAGTAGTACTTATTAGTTATTGAATACAAGTTGAACACATTTAAGGTGCACACCATGGTCTTCTGATGGCTTCTTTTTACTAATTAATTTTGATTGCATTAGCAATGAAAAAAATTGGTTGGATGGACATTCTTTTTAAAAGCCGATTGCAAGTCAAGAAATCTTTCCATGAGTATGCACTGGGATAATCAAAACAACCTCTGAAGTGTGGCATTGCTAGCAAACTTGTGCATTTCAATGGGTGAGAGTGCTAAGGTCACCATCTAATAAATTCTGTAGCAGAAGTGCGCATTGCTTTCAGTGGTCCTTGTGCCTCTCTCATTGACATGAAACTTTAATGAAGGGAGCCTTTTAGAGCACAGAGTTAGAGCCAAATGAGAGCCGACCAGCAGATAAGAAATTCTGAGATAAGAGTTCTGTTCTCAGCTCTGCTGCCAACTCCGGGAAATAATGACCTTGGTGAGCAAAATGGCATGGTTGACATAGAAATTTCTTTTTTCTGATTTCAAAATACCTGCTATTTTATATAAAAAAAAAATCTGTATCACGTGACTACCATCTCACGTCTGAGAGCTTGTGGTGGCCATTTCAGTTGACTTTTAGGTGTCAATCATCAATAGTCACAGGGCGAGGTAGGACTTCTTGAATCTGATTCTCTCTTCTAAACTGCCACCAAGAAGGAAGAGAACAATATGACATTATTTCCTATAGAGCGTCATTTCACAATTTGGTACATAAAGTTGTCTTAGGATCTAATGCTTCTCTAATCTATTGAATAGAAAGACAATATTAACGCCAGAGATGGTGGCTCTCACCATAATTCCAGTACTTGGGAGGCCAAGGCAGGAAGATCACTTCAAGTTCAAAGCTGTCCTGGACTATAAAATGAGACAAAAAAATAAGAAGAGAAGAAAAAGAAACTATGGAGAAAGGTGTGGTAGTATGTGCTTGTAATCCTAATGCTGGGAGGAGTGTTCAAGGCCAACCTAGGCAGCATGAGATCCTATCCAAAAGGAAGAAAATAGAGGCTGGAGTGAGAAGGTTTGTGGGTAAGAATGCTTATTGGTTTTCCAGAGGACCTGAGTTCAGTCCGCAGAACCCATGTCAGACAGCTTGCAGACACCTGGAACCACCAGTTCAGGGGATCTGATTCCTCAAGCTCCTCCATACACAGTCATGCATATTTAAAAGTACACATGTGTATGAGTATACACACACACACACACACACACACACACACACACACAGAGGCATACATACTTAAAATAAAGTTTGGAAAAAAATAGCAACAAAAGAAAATCAGAGAGGGGCCATGAACAAGGCTGGATAAAAGTGTGTGTGTGTGTGTGTGTGTGTGTGTGTGTGTGTGTGTGTGTGTGTGCACGTGTGCGGGGGGGCACGTGTGTGTAAGAACACAGAAGTAGGTAGAAAAACAGAGACTCAGAAGGGAAGAGACAGCAGGATAAAAATAGATGTCAGACCTGGTGCTGCATTCTTAGCCTAAGCACTCCGGAGGCTGCAGTAGGGAAATAAACTCAAGGCTAGCAGGGCAGTGTCCCACGTCTTTAATCCCAGCACTCTAAAGGCTGGTGGACGTCTGTGAGTTTGAGGCCAGCCTGCTGTACACAGCAAAAGTTCCAGGCTAGTCAAGGCTACACAGTGAAACCCTATCTCAAAGAAAAAGAAAATCACTGAAACCCCGAACACAACAACCAAAAAGTCCAAGGCCAGCCTAGGCTATAGATTAAGATTCTAACTCAACAACAACAAAAAGACATATATACAAGGAGAAAGTGGTCAAAGTAGGGGTCAGAAGATTGTTATAGCTGGTTAGTCAACTGGGGGAAAAAAAGAACCAACCCTCCACTTTCCCTGACATGACACAGATGGAGAAAACAGGAAGTAGGCTGAGGTAATTCCTCCTGCTCCGTGCTGACGTTATATACTCTCTACTTTTTCCTGTATCCTCTGTTTACTTACTAATTCAAGAACTGTTCAGGGCAGTGCATGCCTTTCACTCCTATACTCCACAGAGGCAGGTGGATCTCTGAGTTTGAGGCCAGCCTGGTTTACAGAGAGAGTTCCAGGACAGCCAAGGCTACACAAAGAAGCCCTGCCTCAAAAAAAGGCAAAACAAACAAACAAACAAACAACCATTAAACATTTATGAGTACAGATTATGAGAACAGAATATTGAAAGATACGGCCGCATTCTCTGCCCTGAAGACACTTAGAGCTGGAACAGCCTCACGATCATGGAAGACACAAGCTTTGGAAGGACAGCCAGGGTGCTGGGGCAACACATAGGCTCAACCCGTTTGTTCTTTTACTGGCTTAAGAGGGGTTCCTAAGGGAAACTATCTCCATTCAATGAGTATACAGTTTGTAGAGAATAATTATAAAATATGAAAGTCAACTTGGTTGTAATAATTTATATGTGGAGAGGATAAGATACACCGAGAGAGAAAGTGACATTGCATAATAATTAAAAAAATCATTTTTCCAGGATGAGGCACTAAATTGTCAATTTTGTTGTTGTTGTTTGCTTTTGGAGGCAAGTCTCACTAAGTAATACTAGCTGACCTCGAACTGGCATACAGACCAGGATGATCTTGAACTAACAGAGATCCCCCACCTCTATCTTCTAAGAGCTGGGAATAAACGTGTGAGAGATTACGCCGAGGCCCCTACATTTCCTTTGTAGTGGTATTTTTAGTATGTACTATAGCGATTCTCAATCTGTGGGTCTCAACCTGTTTGGTAAACTCTATCTCCAAAAGTATTTACATTATGATTCATAACAGTAGCACAATTACAGTTCTAAAGTAGCAACAGAAGTAATGTTATGGCTGGGGGTCACCACGACATGAGGAACTGTATTAAGAGGTCGCAGCATTAAGAAGGTTGAGAAGCGCTGATATACTACATCGCCAAAGCCAAGGCCTGGTGGGGCAAGCACATGCTCCCAAGGCATTTGGATGCCATGGCAGAAACTGTAAATTTCAGGCCTGTGAGAACTACAAAGGGAATTCAAGGGCAACCCGGGCAACCCGGTAAGACTCAGTTTCAAAGGAAAAATACAAAAACAGAAGGAGTTGGGACTATTGTCCAGTGATATGGTGCTTGCTCTGTAGGCCCAGTACATCACATCCAACCCCCAACCCAAAATAAATGGTCCCACATATGCACACAGGTCTATCTTTAAACTGTCTATTCTGTTCCGTGGACTGGACTGTCCTTGGGACAATACTGTTATGAAGATGTTTCTAAATGAAAAAAAACATGCTCCTTTTTGATGATCTTTTGATGTGTCAGCAAGGCTAATTAATCAGCCTAAAACTAGCCGGGTTACTGTGATGGGACTGTTCAATTGTTCCTGAAGTTTGTTAATGTGTTGACTTTAAGGAACAGGAGTTTTGCCAGGTGAAGTGTGGTCATAATGTAACTAGTTCAAAGGTATTTAGACTAGAACTGCAGCTCCCTAAAGAAGAAAGACAGCGGGTAGGCTGAATCTGACTCATTGTGGATTTTGAGAATGGAAGCTCCTGTGATAATCTGATGGTGGAAGGGGCCCCAGAAGTCTAGTTCAGCACTACAAAGGCCCAAATCCACTTTGCTCTTGCCTCACTGCCTGACACTTACCTGACACTTTTCCAAATGCCCAAAACAGTAAGACAAATCTAAGTTGTTGGTTAAAATTCCGTGTTAAAGAAAATCCTGATGAGACAGGAAATGGTGGTGTGTTTGGAGTACCAGCTAGTCAAGGCTCTCTGCAGGAGGATTGCTTGGACTTATCTAACCTTTCAAAAACCAGTCTGGACAATGGAGTGAGACCAGGTCTCAAATATATAACAAAATAAAATAAAATGAAGCATTCTGAGATACAGTTTTCATACTAACCATATGCGTCTAGTGAGTGTGGCTTAAAAATGTATTTATTAAGCTTTTTTTTACTTATGCAGGGCCTTACTGTATATCCCAGGCTAGCCTTGAATTTCTGATATTCCTGCTTCAGACTCTGTAGTTCTGGGATTACAAGCATGTGCTATCATGCTTGACGAGAATGTTTATTTATTTTTAAAATAAATTGTCATAAAGCTATACAAATTCAGTTCACAGAGCTATTTAAACACAGGGGTCCTGGGAGGTAGAGGCAAGAACAGCAACTCAAGCCCATCCTCAGCGACCCTGGCTGTCCTGCAGCTCACTCTGTAGACCAGGTTAGCCTCAAACTCAAAGATTTCTCACAGAGATCCTTCTGCCTATGACTGTGTAGTGCTGGGATTAAAGTTGTTTACCACCACATCCAGTCATTATTTTTTTTTATTATGAATAACATTTTGTGATTTATACACACTAATAGACTTCAGTGTGATCTTTTTCATACATTTGTAGGGCACACTTTGATTATATTCACTCATATTCACAGGGTCTTTTTACATCATTCATTGTCCTGATACTGGGGAAAAGGACTATTAGTGTTCGTCTAGCCAGGCCTGATTGTGCATACCTTTAATCCCAGCACTGGAGATGGATGCAGGAGGATCTTTGTGTGTTCTTGGCTAGCCTGGTCTATATGAGATCCAGATCAGCCATGGCCTCATAGGGAGACCCAGTCTCCAAAACAAACAAACAACCCCCCCCCCCACAAAAAAAAAAACCCAAAAATAGAACGAAAAGAAAAAACCCAAAGAAAACAAAACAAAACAACAAAAGTGAGTTAAAGAAATGGACAGAGTTCTTTAGTAAGGATTGGTGGGGCAACTTCTGAGGGCTTGATGTAGTCATGTGTTCTTGACAGACACAGGACATGGCTCTAGCGGACTATTACGAGTGGGAGAATGGTCAAATGACATTTTGCTAAAGTTAATGACTAATGCTGTAATGTATGTTAGTCCCATGTTCAGCAAAGCGTTTGCTCCTGACTTACTTTCACTCATGATAGAACACATTCATTAGCAAGTGCTCTTACTTTCAGGAATGGATCACATTAAAGGAAATAATCGTGAATGCAGATCTGTGAATACTAATATTTGGGTTGGAGTAAGAAACTGGGGTGGGTAGTCACCAGTTCCATTAGAGAATTAACTAAATCTGTAAAGTTCCACAGAAAAATCCTCATTAATGTCTTGTGTAATTCTTGAGAATTCACTAAGCTGCCCCCACAAATCTCTTCTCAAGCTTATTTTTAGATAGAACCTCAGATTAAAATCTCCTAGACTGCATGACTCTGAAGCTATATTTTAGAGCTTCTTCTTATCTTTTTGTTTATTTGTTTGTCTTGAGACAGGGTTTCTCTGTGTAAACAGACCTCACCTGTCCTGAAACTTGCTCTGTAGCCCAGGCTGGCCTCCAACTCACAGAGACCTAACTGCCTCTGCTTCCAGAGTACTGGGATTAAAGGCATGAGCCACCATGCTTTTTAATACTTCTCAAGTTCAGTTCATGGACCTCAGCATCCGAATCACTACAGGTGTTTGTTTAAGAAAGGAATAAGACAGGATTGGAGGAGAAGGCCCGCTATCCCAGCTACTTGGCATGCTGAGACAGGGGAATCATATATTTAAGTGCTTCCTGAGCTACAGCTGTATGAGTTTAAGGTCAAACTATTAGACAACTTAGTGAGACTATCTTTAAAAAATTTAAAAAAGGACTCAGTGCTTGTTTAGCATGTGTGAGGATTCAACAACAAACAAGCAAAGAACAGTGAGCTTCTAGGACAAAGGCCATTTGTTTCAGAATTTCTAAGGCATCAGATAAAATAAACAAAACAAAAACTTCTAAAAATCCCTGAGACGAATGTGTGTGTGTGTGTGTGTGTGTGTGTGTGTGTGTGTGTGTGTGTGTGTTTTGGAAAGTAAAATTTGAGGGCCATTCCTTTATTCCAACGCTGGGGTTTTATGTTAATGTTCTCCTCAGTTGTTTTAAGTCATGTTTGTTTACTACTCACTTGGCAAGTGTACAGAATACTGTTTAGTATGAACTCATTAGAGAACTTTAGTGTATTTGTATTCCAGATAGAAAAACATCTGGAAGTTTATGTATTTTGTAAAGAGTGTCTCTGGGTAGTAATGGGAATGATCTTTATTTCTTTCTATTCTTATTTCTCTCTTTCCTTCCTCTATTTAAAAATATGCTTCCTCTTTCTGGGTTCAATTTCCCCATCAAGGAAAGAGAGTGTTATAACTTTTTGAACTTCAAGAACATAGTCTGATCTCGTGGTCAGTGACTCCATACTACCCGCTAGCTTCCCGGTCCACTTATAGTATAAACTGTGTAGGTGGTCTCTGTACTTAAATAATGAATGGTGTATTATTTTTACATACATTATCTTAAGATGTTTAGCAACGGTTTTGTTGCCAGAAAAATGATTCTGTTTGTTCCCAAGGACGTAGAATAGAAAACCCACTGTCTACAAGCATCAAAGTTCCTCCTTTCCTCTTAGCCTTAAAAAAATGCCCTCCTCGCACATCTCTTCCTAACGTAATAATGGCTGTGAACCAAAAAGCCAGGGCGTGGCCACCGCCCGGACATCACCGCCCCTCGCTCTGCTTTCAAGCACGCTGATTGGCTGAAAGGAATAAAGAGTCCCGCCCCTGGTCTTATGACTCCAGCTGAAGCAGCGAGTCCGGGCTTCTGCGGCGCCTCTGGTCGGTGGTCGCCCCTGCTTTCGCTTTCTCAGGGCTGTGAGGGTGTTCGTTGGAATTGCCGGTCCGGTCGTCACTTGTCCTGAGGGGATCACGATGCGCCTCCCTCTCTCCGGTTACGGGCTGAAGCTCGTCCTGCTCTTCTGTTCCTGTGAGTTTTCGGGCCCCTCCTTAGTATCTTTCAGCTGGGCCCGGGGATCGGGGAGTTTCAAAGGCCACAACCTGAAAGACTGGTCTTTGAGGAGACGTTGAGAGACTGAACAGCTGACACAGGGCGGCGGCGGCGGCCGCCACAGCGGCGGCCCGAGGCGGTGGCGGGGGGGGATAGTGGTGGCGGCGGGCGTTTGTGTGGGGGGACTCGACCAGAGAAAGGCCTGGCCATGGCATGGCCGGTAAGGAGGGCCTTTGAGAGTAACAACGGGGCAAGTAAAGGGTTGAGGAGGACGTCAAGGGATTAGGCAAGAGGAGCTAAGAGTTCAAGACCTCTGGGATAGAGAGAGCAACTTGAAAAAGTGTCGAGGAGCAGACACCGGAAAGTCTTGGTGTCCTGGATCAGGCAAGAGTTTTGAAGATGGTGGGGGAAAACAGTATAGAGTGAGAAAAGACATTTGGAACGGAAGGCACTGCACCCTTGTGAAATTGTTGGGGGGAAGAGCACAGGGGCTAGGTAGATAGAACAGGAGGGCCTACGGGGCAGAGACATCCTTCAGGGAGCTTCCGAGGTAGGATTTGAGGCTGGGAGAAAAGGTGATTGAAGAGATAAGGAATGGTCTTGGAGTTTTGTGGGTAGAGGGATTTCTATCTAAGGTGACTGGAGTTAACTTCCCGAAAAGAAAACTTATACCCAACCTCTGGAGACTAAAGGGATGAGTGATTAACTTTGGTGGGGAGAGTATCTGAGTTGAAGGTGTTGAGGATCTTGTTTTTTGTTCGTTCCTTTGTTGTTTTTTTTTTCTTTCTTCCTTTTTCTCCTATAACTTTCGCTACTTCCTCCCAGCCAGACTTCGACAGAAATATCCCTAGGTGCTAAAGCCCGGGAGTTTCCAAGATGGTAATTGTGCATCTGAGCTTTAATCCATTTTCTTCACAGCCTCTTGGATTTCTCTCTCTCTTTTTTTCTCACCACGATCAGCTTATTCGTGGTTTTAAAGTGGTAGGTAACAGCCTAAGAGTTGTGCTGTTACTAGGGGAAGAGTAGCCAGGGTAATAATGTTGTTTTTGATCTGCCTCAATAGACTTGAGAGTCCATAACAGCCAAAACTTGAACTTTGATCCCAGTGTGGCCTCCTGACCTGATTAACTCGGCTGGTTGTTACCTAGTGCCTCCTGCTGTTTGGGCTTTAATAAAGGAATAGAAGGAAAAGACCCAGATCTGAATGGACTGGGGATAGGTATATTGAGGGGGCTTTGAGAAGGCAAAAGAATTGCATTTGGAATTCACATGTTGGTGGAATAGAATCAACTGGAACGGTGTGTTCTTACCCAGTGGGCATTTGGCAATATCTTCTCAGAGGCATTATATTTTTTCCCTTAATAGCTTTTGAGGGGTTTTTATTTTTTGAGATTGTATTTCAATTACATTTTGTCTTCCCTTACCTACTTCCGAATTTTTCCATATACTTCTCCCTGCTCTTCTTCAAATGCATGAACTCTGTCTTCATTTATTGTTATTGCATGCTTATAAATTTGTATATATCTATGTATTCTAGAGGAATTTTCGTTTGTCCCTCTGTACAAACCAGGGATCCTGCTAACCTGCTTGCAAGAACAGCAATGGCCCCTCTCAATAAAGAGTTCTCTCTCTCAACATGTCAGAGTGCCGAATGTGAGGAGTACAGCTTGAGAGCATAATATTCAGTGAGATCATCCAGTAATTCCCAAGGAGCTTACTAGGGAGTCTTTGGAATCAAAACTTTCCCCGATGTTAAGGTCTTTCTTCTTTTCCCTCCTAGACTTTTGTTTATGTACAGTAGAATTTTCTAGAAGTTGTATACATAATTTATGCTGATATCACCACCCTTCTGATTCTAGTGTTCTGGCTATTTATTAATTTATCAACTTTCATTTTTAATATAGTAAATGCCAGGAGATATAATTCACCTAAGACAAGACTCTGTGAAGTCTTCCATAGGCCAAACGTTCTGACTCTACTACATTTGCAGGCCCTTGATCTAGCTGACCATATGTGTAAGAAACTCCTATAACACTTCTGAAATTGGGTCACTAGGCTTGGCATGAGCACTTAATTCTAAGCCTTACCTGTGAGGCACTTACTGAAGGCTGGCTGTCCCCAAAGAGAGGCTTGTTTGCAGGAAAAACACCTTATCAGTGACAAGAAAACCTCTGACAAAGGCCTATTAACCAGTAATTCCCTGCCAGTTGAATCTGCACAAGCACAACGCTGTTATTGTTCAGAGAGGGTGAGAAAAATACTTGACCTGTGTGCTGGCTTTTGTGCCATTAAAATATTTTTAATGAGCTCTTTTCTTTTGCATTTAAAAAAGCGGTGCATGCTCATTACAGAAAATAAACAGACAAGAAGACTCAGTACACAGAAGAGCTCAGACCTAGTGATTTGGAGTTAATTCGATCCATCCTTTTGGATGTTTTCTGAAGTTGATTCCCTCCATCCACGCATTCAGAAAGGGAAGTTACAGGAGCAGCAATGTAGGATGCAAGTTTTTGAAACTACTTTTTTGATTTATCTATATTTTATGTATGTGTTTTTTCTGCCTATATGTCTGCGTATGACGCATGTCCCTGGTACCAATGGCAGTTTGAGGAGGGTCTCACATCCCCCTGGAGCAGGAGTTTACAGACACTTATGAGCTGCCATGTAGTACAGGGAGTCACCTGGCTTCTCTGGAAGAGTGATGGCTGAGCCACCTCCAGCCCCAGGATCTAGTTTTTAAGTTTACACAGCTGTTCTTTCAGTCATTTCCTGGTTTGTGGTGAGGCTGAAGAAGATTCTTTCACTTAAGAATTGTTTTTCGATTTTGTGTTTTACATTCCCATGTCAAAATGGACACCCAAGAATAGGGTTTTGAAAAACTGTAGGCATAAATGTGTCCTGGTGCTTAAGTGGGTACCAGTCCTGAATGTGTACTCTCATTGGTGTTCTGGTTCATTTTGCAACTTCATAACTTTATTCCATCTCTCTCAGTAGCCTCTTAAGTATTTTAGTGGAGCAGTAGTTATGCAGGTTTTTAATCCTAGCACTGGGGAGACAGAGTCAGGCAGATCTGTAAGTTTGAGGCCAGCCTGATCTACATAGTGAGTTCCTGGATAGCCAGGGCTGTTACACTGAGAAACCTGATCTTGAAAAACAAAAACAAACAACAATCTACTTTAAGGCTGGGGCTATATCTCCATTTTAGAGAGCACTTACACAGAGTAGGTGAGGCCCTCCTAGGTTTACTCTCCAGCCAGTTCTGTAAAAATCCCTTGCTTTAAAGGAAATACAGGAGATACTCTTAAACTTTATATTGGTGTCTTCCACAGACTTCTAAAAAATTTTTTTAAATTATTTTTTATTTTTTAGTTTGTATTTTTTCAATTCGAGGTTTCTCTGTATAGTCCTGGCTGTCCTGGAACTCACTGTGTAGGTAGGTCAGGCTGTGTTTGCCTCCGGAGTCCTACAAATGGCTCGCAAAAATCTTTTGTTGGCTTTCATTTGAATGAATTATGAACAGTGAAAGACGACCATTTTGGGGAGAAAAGCCTGTGAGTTAGAGACATGAAAAAGGCAACAGATGAAAGTCCTTTCCTAACATCATTGCTTAATTGGGTTGCCATCATTTCCGGTGTGCTCATCGATTTTTTTATAACTAGCCTAACTTCTGTTTTTTCTTTTTTTTTTTCCTCAGACAGGGTTTTTAGTGAAATAGTCTGGCTGTCCTTGAACTCACTCTGCAGACCAAGCTGGCCTCCAGCTCACAGAGATCCACATGCCTCTGCCTCTTTAGTGCCGGGACTAAACATTTGTCCCCACCATGCTCCACTTAACTTCTTAGTTTTATTTAAAGGGTTGAATGAGACTTTAAAAAAAAAAAACCAGCTTTGCTAACCGTCTTAGAGTATAGTTCAGGTTGGGGCCACTCCCTCCCATAAATTATTAACTGCCTATTGTAGGCTAACCATCATAGCCAGACAGAAGGGGACAGCAGTGTAGACAGTGGATGGTCCACTGTCCTAGAGCCTACATTGTAGAGGGTGAAGCTATCTCCATCGGTCAGTAACATTTCAGATAACAGGGAATGAAAATGAATAGCTGAGATAGTGCATGCTGGGCTGACCTGTGTGTGTGCTTATATTATGTGGTAAAAGACTTTCTAATGCTGAATGGCATTTGGGTAGAGACCTTGGTGCTGGGAGGATGCCCACTACACCTGTAAGCATTTGGGACAGTGTGGGTGAGGAGGCTTCGGGAGGATGGGAGGTGGGAAATCATGATCAGACTAGTATGAATTTTCAGTCAAGTACAAAAACTTACTTAAAACAAGAGTGTTTCTGTGCCTAGGTGTAGTAGCTTATTTTCTGTTTTTATGGTCTTAGTCCCTGAGCGGATGAAGTGACTGGTGTTTCTGTAGCTAGCAGTAGACCTACTATGGAGTGGCTGAAGGTCAGTACGTTTTTTGCTGGGGGTATTTATGGCCAGGCTCGGTAGGTAGGATGGTGAATGAGGTCAAACGTGATCTCTCTTTGTCTTCCCTGACTCTTACATGATGCTTTACAAACAGCTCTGCTGTGTCCTTGATTGAGCAGTAAGAGTACAGGTCATTATAGGCTGTCTCACATGATAATTTAGCTCCTCCTTGGGCCTCCTTTTTTGAGGGGTTAGGGAAACACGGTCTCACTGTGTGTAGCCCTGGAACAACCTGGGATGTAAAACCAGGCCAACCTCAGATTTACATTTTAGGAGATCACCACCCTAGCTTTTTTAGCAGGGGGTAAGGCCTACACTATCACATTGGGCACTTGAAATACGCATGGGTAGGCCTGAGGCCCAAAGTGGAGAGCTAAGGTCATGGTGGGAATGAATGTTCTCAAACAACCAGCACCTCTCCTTTCTCTTTCTCTTTCAGAAAGACAAAACGTTTAACACCATTTTCCTGTTGGTTTGTTTTTCCTCTTTTTTTTTTTTGTTTTTTTGTTTTTCCTCTTGTAGCCTTACCACAGTTTGTTTAAATAGCAACTTGTGATTGTCATGGTTCAATTGAAATTCATCTATCTGTTGTAGAGACACTCTAAAAAATGTCTACGAGTCAGGAGTCATATTGGTTATTGCAACCGATAGGGTTCTAAATATTTAAGTATTCTGTGTATCTAGCCTTCTTGACCTGGAATTTACAACCCAGCATTGTCTCAGCACTGGACAGAGCTTCTGTGACCCTGCTTCAGGAAGGCGACACTTCCTAATCACAATTTCTAAAGTGGTCAGAGATTCTTCCATTCCAGAAGTGTATTTTATGAGTACTTTGTTGGTATCCCAGTGTGCATTGCAAAAGCATTCTGGAGGCTGCCAAGTGTGGCTCAGCAGTAGGCACTTTGATTACGTCAGTAAAGTTGTCTCAGTTTCTTACCTACTCTCTGGCCTTAAAGAAGAATCAAGGAAGTCATTTTATGGTTTAGAACAGTATGTTTTGTTAATTTTAACTGTTGCTTTTCACACACCAACATTCATAGCTTAAAGTCTCATTCGATGTTGTAGCAGACCTAACAAAAAGAAAAATGTAAACAAGGGAGCCACAGATAAACATGAGAACAGCTAACCGGTTCTAAACCCATGGGAAAACCATCGCTTAACAGAGAAGAAAACAGAGAAGAAATTGTGGGCCTTTTGTCCTGTTGTGGTTTTTCAGTGGTCTCATTCTGTAGCCCATGCTCACCTGCAACTCATACTGTGTAGCCTGGGTTAGCCTGGAATTCATGGCAGTCCTCCTGCCTCAACCCCCTGAGTTCCGAGATTATAGGCTATGCCCTGTTTGTAAAGAGTGTGTGTGTACAAGTATGAGTACATATGTCCATGTTGCACATGTGGAAAGTACAGGACAACTTGTAGGAGTCAGTTTTTCTATCCTGTGGGTTTGAGAATTGAACTTGCTTCCTAGCTTCTAAGTTGTCAAGTTGGTACAAGCACCTTTACTTCTGAGCCATCTCTTTGGCCCCTTTTTAAGAAAAATATTTATTTTCTATGTATGCATGCTTTGCTTGCATGCATGTCTGTGTTCTATGTTCATCTCCTAGTGCCCCTCAGAGACAAGAAGAGGGAGTTGGTTGCCCTGGAGCTGGAGTTATGGATGGTTGTGAGCGCCATAAGTGTGCTGGGAACGGAACCCAGGTCCTCTGCAAGAACAGCAAATGCTTTTTAACACTGAACCATCTCTCCAGCTCTGTATGCCTTCCTCCCCACCAAAGCCCGCTTTTTGGCCAACCTCATGGTAAATGGGTAAAGTTTAGGATAGGAGTTCATGGGATGAAGGTGAAGGTACATTGAGAATTTCTTTAAGTCCTGCGTTTACCGAGAGGAAGGCTTGGAAACAGGATCTTTAACGTGATGGAGTGTTTATACTCCATCGAGAAACCCATTAGACCAATCCTGCAATTCTTGGTAAGAGTGACTGGCCCAGAGTCTCACAGCTAGTAAGCTTGGCTTACTGAGTGGAATTAGCTTTTCAGCCCCACAGATGGGTGAAGGGTTCTTTGTCATTTCGTCATTTCATTATATTGTTTCTGAGGTCACTGTTGTTTTATTCTGGTTCCTTTGCACTGTATTTCTATGAGTGCTTTGCCTGCTTGTATGTTTGCCATGTTTATGCCTGGTACTTGAGGATACCTCGGGAGGGTTTTGGGTCTGGAGGGACTAGAGTTAGAGACTATCATGAGCATCCATGTGGGTTCTGGGAATCCAGCCTGGGTCCTCTGGAATCATCAAGCCATTTCCCCATCCCCTGTTGTACGGATTTTATTTCTCTTCTATCTCTAGTTTCTGTTTGTTTGTTTTTTCCCCAAAATAGAGTTTTTCTGTGTAACAGCCTTGGTTGACTGTAACTTGCTCTGTAGAGCAGACTGGCCTCAAACTCAGAAGTTTGCCTAGGTCTGTTGATCAAAGGCATGTGCTGGCACAGTGCTTTGTTTTAGTCTGTGTACCGTTCAGGCATATCTTGGACCAAACAGACCTGTGAAAACCCAGCCACTTTTTTTCTTTGCAATGCTTTGTGTTTGGATAGCCAAGTTCTGAAAAGCTATACATGGCCGTTTCGGAGCAGCCCTGAGAGCAGCATTGCACTTAAGAATGTTGCTTTTTGAGACATGATCTTTGTTCTTTTCTTTTGAGAATAAAGTCTCAGCTCCATAATCACACATTCTAGGAGATATTCAGCTATGCCTTTGAAAGGCTGCACAGCCTTTAAAATCCACATACAGCCTTTAAAATCGTTTGGCTATTTTACACATCAAGCATAACAGTGATGTGTGGAAATCACTTGCTAGAGACACTCTACTCAAGTATTACATTTCAAAATTAATCTCTCCCTTTATGGGAAAAAGCATTATTCATTGCTTGAGATCTGAGTCACAGTTTATGGAAAATTGACATGAACCTTGTGGCAATATCCAGAACACTGATTAATTTCATGATTTGAAGTTCAAAAGAACTGGCCTCCTGTCATAAGACTGAGCCATAATCAGGTCCACAATGCAGGGTATTTTTACTTGGATGTAATCGATCAGTATTTATTGAAAACCTAACATGTACTCAGCATTACTAGAGATAGAGGAACAGTAATGGACCTGTTTTCCAGTGTGACAGACAAGATAAATGACATTCATATAAAAGATACACTCTTAGGGACTGTGACTTAGATAAAATCTTATGATTAAAGGAGCATATTGGAAGTCTAATGAGTGACGGGAATATTTGTAAAGGGAATCTTTATCCACATATATCACCCACTCGCAGACTTTGGTACTTTATTAATAAAAATTGCTTACTATAGCAATTATAGCAACTATAGCATAGTTTCCACAGCATACTAGTTTGTTGTGAAGTAGCAGTTGAGAAATGCTGTATTTTGGAGCCTTTGCCAGTAGGAGAGACAGGATTAAATGACAAAATAAGTTGGGTTTGCATTGCCCTGAGAGCTCATGATGTCGAATACTTTTAAATGCATTTATTGGCCAGTTGTAGTTCTTCATTTGAAAATTATCTGTCATTTGTCCCTATAATAAAAAAATCTTGAAAGAGCATTAAAAATATCAGTAATTCAAGATAGTGTAAAGTCCACTGAGATGTACAAATATGTTTTATGGACTTTTCTGTAAGGGCTTTTATATTCAAGGGAACTTTGTGGAGAAATATCTGCTTAAAACCGGATAGCATGTAAGTATTTTTTTTTTTTTTTGGTTTTTGAAACTGGTTGGTTGTAGAGGGCTTATTATCTAGCCTAGACTGGCCTTGAACTCATGATCTTCCTGCCTCAGCTTCCTGAGTGCTAAGGTTTCAGGTATGTGTAACCATGCCCAGCTTCAGTTTCAGTTACAAGCATGAGAAATAAAACCTGATGGATTTTAAGCAAAAAGAGAATTTATTGAAAACATATTAAGATAGGGTTTGGTAGCACAGACCTGTAATTTCAGGCAGAAGAATGGAGTTTTCAGCCTGGAAAATAGTGAGTTCAAGGTATTCTGGGATATATAGCAAGACTGTCCAACTGGGCAGGGTGATTCCTGGGGACTGGGAGGCAGAAACAAGTGATCTCTGAGTTCAAGGACAGCTTAGTCTATGTAGTGAGACAACACTGTCTCAAAAAGAAAGGGGAAAAAAGGAAGAAAAAATATTGTCTCGAAACAGACAGACAAACTAGAAAATCAAACAGCTTTCCCCCCCAGGTACCAACAACAACAACATCTGAAAACTATAGTGGGGCATATTATATAGTCTTTGAAACCATAATTCAACTGTTAGATAAATATTCAATATACAGGTTTACAAACATGAAAGAATGTTTACAGCAATGTTTGTGATGGGATAGACTGGGACCTTTCTAACTGTCCATCAATAATACCACAGATAAATAGCAAAGGTTCACCCCATAATCATAAGCAGTAGAATAGAATGAATAAATTGCAACGACACACCACAGTGAATTTCATAGGTGATAATGTTGAGTAAAAGAAGACAGACCCGAAGGAGAGCACAGTCCATTTTTCTGTTTATATCAAGCTAATGAAGAGGCAGTATTCATCTGTTACAAGTCAGGATGGCATTTTACTTTAGAAAAGAATATTAACTGAATGGAGAAGCTATAGGAACTTTGAGTGTATAGTCAGCCTTTTTTTGTCTTCTATAGGTTCCATATCTACAGATTAAATCAGGTACAGATCAAAGGATGAGGGAGAAAAAGAGCATACTTAATATTATGGACTTTTTTAACATCAAATTTATGCTGTATTGTATAAGTGATCCAGGGAGGTTGTAGAAGGATGCGGATGGTTTATGTGCAAATACTGTGTACAGCATTTTATGTAAGGGGCTAGAGCATCTGTGAACTTCAGTATCCTCTGAGTGTCCTGAAAGCTGTTCCTGTAGACACTACTTGGAATGTTCTGCTTCTTGAAGGACAGTTCACACCTGCCCATATCAAAAAAGCTCTGAGCTGTGTATACCTTTTCCTTACATGTTATGCTGTATATATTACATCTCTATAACATATTTTGCTTTAAAGTGAGCAAGGGCTGGCATGTAGTTGTGCGGTAGCACACTTGCTCCCCAGTTCAATCTCTTGTACCCAAATCACAAAATAATGTGTAAAAAAAGGTGCGTAGTATATCATGTTACTTAGAAGGAGGAAGAACTCTGGTCATGCATACCAAAACCTAATACCCTAGGTCATGGTACTGGATGCTGTGACCAAGTACAAAAAGTTAAGCTTCTACCATTGGCTAGCATACCTTTTTCTTTTCTGGGTACTTGAACCTGCTAAGCTATTTCCTTGCCCATAGGATGCTTTTTCTATAGCTGGTTCCATCCTCAGCTCTTACTTTTAAGTCTGGGTGGAGTTGTTAGGGACAGTTTAGCTGTAAGGGAGGTTGGGAAAGCAAGTGTCCAGCAATTCTAGTTTCCATAGCAGCCAATGATGCCATGGAACCAGTAGTTACAATCATGTCAAAGGGTACAGTTATTTTACCTTTTCAGCCCCAAAACAGTAAGTCCTTGAGGTGAAGATTTAAGCCAACAGAAGGAAGTAGGTCTCAAGTGCTAGAGAAAATAGAAGTGAAGCTGAGTGAACTATAGCCTTTGGGCCCAGTGGAAACCAGTTCAACCAGATTAAAGGGTGTGTTCTGGGAAAATGGTCTGAATGATGGTGAAGAAATAGGGTGGGACAAGATTAAGGGTTACTTTGAAAGTCAGACAGGAATTTAAACTTAATTTGGGAGTCTGGGAACCAGTTAAAAAGTTTAAACCTGTGTGTTGGAGAAAGAAGTGGTATCTGGCAGTGCTTTCTAGGGACAGCTCAGAGGGGTCTATAGTAGTGTAAGGATGGGGCGGTAGATCGGCAATAGACGTGTAGGGAGGAAGAAAATGCCTTTGCCTTTGTATTTGATAGTATGGGATCAAGGGAGTTCATTTGGAGGAAGAAGTAAAAATGAATCTGGAGTTTGGAATTAGTTTGAGTTGATAAACCTATGAGTGAAAGCAGTTCTGATGCAGGTGGACTTGAAGAAGGATGGATAGGTGTGTCTGGGTCGTCAGGGCATCCCTCTGTTCTCAGTCTTGTTCCAGGACTTAGATTAGGTATCTTGAATTTGATCCAAAGTAATAAATGTGAACTACAACACGGATTCTCTTCTTAAAGCCTTTACTTTCTTACCAGGACAAATTGGTTCTGTTACTATCTTCCACAATTTTCTTCTTAAATTTTTCCTGTTCCTTTTCTTCTTCTCTTTTTTTTTCTTTTAAGACAGGGTTTTGCCTGTAGCTTTGGCTTTCCTGTAACTTGCTCTGTAGACCAAGCTGGCCTCAAGCTCATAGAGATCCACCTGACTTGAGATACTTTTTTTTGAGACGAGCTTAGGTTAGCTTTTTACCTGCCTTATCGTCTTTTTAAATATTTATTTTAATTTTATGTGCATGGGTATTTTGCCTGCATGTATATCTGTGACCACATGTGTTTCCAGTGCCAGCCTAGATCAGGAGATCAGATCTCCTAGAACTGGAGGTAATGTTGGTTGTGAGCCACTATGTGGTGCTGGGAATCAATCTCAGGTCCTCTGGACTAGCATCTAGTACTCTTAAGCACTGAGTCGTCTCTCTAGCCCAGCTTGCATCCCCCCTCTTTTTCTTTCATTCAAGTATTTTAGATTTATTTTTTAAGTGCATCAGTATTTTGCATGAATGTATGTTTGTGCACCGTGTGGGTGCCTAGTACACATAGAAGTCAAAAGAGGATATGAGATTCCCTGGAAATAGAGTTTTAGACAATTGTCAGCTGCCATGTGGTTACTGGGAATCAAACCCCCATCCTTTGCAGAAACAAGTGCTCTTACCCACTCAGCCATCTCTGCAGCCCCATGCCTAAGCTTTCCGAATCCCATGCCTCAGTTTTCTGGATGCTGGGGTTGTAATAAACCATTATGGCTGGCTTCTCAGTTACTTTCATAATAGTTTTGAGTGGTTTGCATAGAAGAAGAGTATCCTTTATTTTTAAAATGATTTTAAGTAACACATAAAACATAAAATTATATACAATAAATGAGGTATAATTTTTGGATGCATATAAATATTGTCTAATTTTAAAGAATCAAACTAAACATTGATCCCTGGTGTTGCTCATTTCTTTTTGTGAAAGCTTTGAAAATCCTTTCTTTTTGAAGTGTACAGTACACTGCTGCTGTCCTGTGCAGTGTGTTGCTGTTGAAACATATCAGGGATGCTTACTCCTAAATGTCCTATCTGTAACTTAATCTCTCTTGATTGGCATTTCTCCATCCCTTGTCGTCTACTCTGCCCAGCTTCTTGTAGCCATGATTCAACTTTCAACTTCTAAAGACTACAGCAAAAGAGAGATGTATATTCAATCCTGTATGAATATAGATGCAAAACTCTTAAAACCATAAGAAATTGAATGCAATAACATATTAAAAAGATAATTTATCATGACTAAGTAGTCTTTATACCAGGGATACAAGCTGGGGACTTTCTGCCAAGCTTTGAGATCCAGCACAGGTGCAGCAAAACTCCAGCCCATTAGGAATCGTAAGTTTCAGTCCTCAGCAGCACTCTCCAGTAGACTTGGATCTGCTTGACAGCTCCATTTCATGTCCACGAAGAAAAGAACGGTGACAAAAACCTATGTGCATCATACAAGGTCTTTCCGAAATGCATCTTTGTCAATACTTAGTCACTGTCCGCCATTCCAAGCTTCAGCATTGTGTTGGGGCTTGCTAGGGCAGCTAGGTCTCTGGAGCATGAAAGGTAGCCTTTTGTGTACAGCTTGGAAGCTGTTGCTGAGGCATGCTGGCTTGGTTTTCCTCTTAGGAGTTTTCTCTTTAGTCTGATAACGTGTTCCTGCCTGTACTGATACTGCCTTGCTTGGATAGCATTAAAGGGTGCGCAGCAATCTTAACAGGAAGCGGCTTCCCCTTGGGTGATGTATCAGACAGGCAGGACAATTCTCAGAAGGCTGCTCGTTATTTATGTTGCAGGTATAGTTGCTGGCCTATTTCCCCCTTCTCCTTAAAATAGGAAGCTTTAGGGGCTCGAGTTTAATAGGCAATGTTTCAGCAACCTTTAAGGAACAGAGGATTAAGAGTTGATTAGATGAAAAGTGCCAAAGCATTTCTGCATGAAAATTTCTCCATTTATAGAAGGCATAGGTTGAGAATTGAGGAAGTGATTGTGGGTCCATGAGAAAGGTTCAACCTTTTCACTCAGTTAAATTTTAATGAGAAAGTTATGAAGATTGACTTTTCTTATAGATCTAGGCTGTAACAGCCCTTTGAGATGTTGCTTCTCTGGTATTGTGATACATGTGTTGAAAAGCTAAACCTGATCACATCAGAATAAAATGATTTGGCAAGATCTCTATGTGTCCCAGGTCATACACTTGGCAACAGAATTTTGCGTAAGAATGTAAGCCATGTGATTAATTGTCATTGCAGAGGAAGTTTCACTGACTGGGTTGAGAGAAGCAGGAGTTTAATGCACCTTCCAAACTTGCCCCTACCTTAGTTACTTCAAAAACTAAAGAAAGCACTGGATGCAGCACAGTGGAGTCCTTGCCAGATGTATGGGGCCCTGCCTTTGATTCACAGCACTGCAAAACCAAATAAGAGCAGCAAGAAGACAACTGTAATGTCTAAAACAGAACTAACAAGGCACGAATGAATGTCGGGATCAGATGTCACTAGTTTCTGCCATTCCCTAAGCATCAAGGATCTACTCACCAATTTTCAGAAGAGAAAATTCTACGTGTATTACTAGTAGCCTGTTAAAAACTACAAAGAAATAGCACCAAGATAACCATCTACTTAAACATACATGTTTTATTTTAGAGCTGGTTGTACTTCAGCCATGGCTTGGATTTATTTTATCTTATATTGTACTTTTGTTTTTTAATTTAGGAGCAGTTCGGTCCAATGCATTGAAACTTAATTTGACAGATTCAAAGGGAATTTGCCTTTATGCAGAATGGGAGATGAATTTCACAGTAACATATGAAACTACAAAACAAGTCAATGTAAGTAAACATATTTGCCTTTTTAAAGGTTTGTTTGGTTTTTATGTTTATGGTGTTTTGCCTGAATTGGGGCCTGTGCACTATATGCATACACTGCCCTGAGAGGTCAGTAGAGGAGATTCAGTCCTGTGGAACTGGAAGTACAGTTGACAGTGAGCTGCCATGTTGGTGCTGGCAATCCTCTGGAAGAGCAGCTGATGCTGTTAACCAGGGAGCAGTTTTTCTAGTCCACTTGAGTAAGCAGGCTTTTTGGTGTGTGGTGATGGTACTGGGCTTTGAACCCAGGGTCTAGTAGGTGCTAGGTAAGCACTGTACTACTTCCAGTCCCATATTTGTCTTGAGTTTCCTATCAGGGATTTATTTACATTTAGCCTTTTTTGGTCTGTGTCCCACCACCCCAGATAGGGTCTCTGTGTGGCCCTGGCTGTCCTGGAACTCAGATCCACCTGCTCTGCCTCCTAAGTGCTGAGATTAAAGGTGTGTGCTACCATGGCTAGCTTGACATTTAGACTTTTTTTTACTTTAATTTTTTACCTTTTTAAACAAAGATTTATTATGTATTCAGTGTTCTGCCTGCATGTATGCCTGCAGTCCAGAAGAGGGCATCAGATCTCATTACAGATGTGAGCCACCATGTGGTTGCTGGGAATTGAACTCAGGACCTCTGGAAGAGCAGTCAGTGCTCTTAACCTCTGAGCCATCTCTCCAGCCCCTACTTTTTTACCTTTCATACTGCATACAAATAAGATCTCATGTTAATTGGCCTAATACTTACTATAAAAGGATTAGACTCTTACAAGTATTTTGTTTAAGATTGGAGGGGATACTTTGAATTCATTGATTCTTTGGAGTTTTCCTTGGGGATGGTAATATGCAAATGAGGAAAGACTTCATGGTATTTTAGTTACAACTACTTTTGTAATAATAGAATATACTAATGTTAAAACTTGAATTGCTGGGGCTGGGGATTTAGCTCAGTGGTAGAGCGCTTACCTAGGAAGCGCAAGGCCCTGGGTTTGGTCCCCAGCTCCGAAAAAAAGAACCAAAAAAAAAAAACTTGAATTTCTTTTTTTCCATCTTAAAAATTGTTTTAAAGTTTTTTATGTGTATATAGGTTGTGTGGGTGTAATTTTTTTTCTGTGTGCTTGTGCACCATTTGTGTGCCTGGTGTCAGAGGAGGGCAGAAAAGGGTATAGCCTCCCCTGGAACTAGAGTTACCATTGTGAGTCTACAATGTGGGTTCTATAAATGCAACTCAGGTCCTCCAGATGGGTAACCAATGCTCTTAACCAATGCCATCTGTTAAGCTCCCAACTTCTAAGAAGTAGTTAGCTGTATCTACCTTTTTGTTGGTCTTTTTGGTCTTTTTACCTTATTTTCCTTTTGTTAAAGCCTTATTTATAACATGACTTAAAAAAAAAGTCTACAAGCTGAGAACTTGCTCATTGGTAGAACTCTTGTCCATTGTGCATGAGACCCTGGATTCTCTCCCCAGCTCTGCTGAAATGAACAAACAGCTAAAGAGTCCAGGCAAGTTTGCTTGCCCAGAGAACTGGTCTGCAGCTAAGGAATCTGAGATTGGCTCTCATAGCACACCAAGCAAAGAGCCTCTTGGCTAAGGGGAAAGTGTGATTTAGCTAAAAGTGGTACACCTAACTCAGTTCTCCAGGGGTGGGCTTACTGATGTCTGTTTTGTTCTTACCCACTCCTAAACTTTCTTTGTCTTTTAGGAAACTGTAACCATTACAGTGCCTGACAAGGTGACACACGATGGAAGCAGTTGTGGCGATGATAAGAATGGTGCCAAAATAATGATACAATATGGATCCACTCTCTCTTGGGCCGTGGATTTCACCAAGGAAGCATCTCAGTATTTTATTAACAACATCACGCTTTCTTACAACACTAATGATACCAAAACATTTCCTCATGCTGTACATAAAGGTAACCTTAAGAATTGGATTTGTTTTAAATGTCTTTTTTTTTTCTTTTTTTTCGGAGCTGGGGACCGAACCCAGGGCCTTGCACTTGCTAGGCAAGCGCTCTACCGCTGAGCTAAATCCCCAACTGGATTTGTTTTATATTCTCTTGCTTTCATTAGTAACAAAAAGTGTCAACTAAAATAATGATTATTATGCCTATCTGCCATCCTAATAAGAGTGAAAAATCAAATCCTCATTTTCATTTCAGCCTGAATCCATGCATGCATAGACTAGTGTTGGACACAAAGTGATATTGAGTGTCTTGTCTGGACTCCTTTACTCTATACCATAGAGTATACAGTTTATAGCAACCCTGGGAAGTAAATAAAGGGAATGAGGCTTGGTGACTTCCCCAAAGGCTCACTCTAAATTTAGTGAGTGAGTGAAGAGCTAGTGTTTGAAATAAGTTCCCAGAGATGGCGACTTCCAGCACTTAACTGTTGTTATCTATTCGGTAGTGGGCCCTCAACAAATGTTGAGTGAGAAAACTCTTTACTAATTGAAAGTGTACATGTTCAGTAATGTAGAAGAAGTACCTCACCTTCAAATGATTTTACTATTAAGATGAACCTTTACTTGCAAAGTAAATGATAAAGTAACTAAACGTTTGCTATTTTGAGACAACATCAAAGAACAACTTCAACAACAACTTAGATGATTAGGCCAGTCTTGTCATTCTTCAACAATTATGCATTTGAATATTCTGAAAGTGTGTATGGTAGGGAATTTAAGGGTTTTTTTGTCAGGCTGACCCGAATGTGTACTCCTCCTTGAGGATCGAGATCCTTGGTGTTTATACACCGTCATGCTCAGTTCGTGATGCTGATTTTATTAGGGATGTGATTCTCTCCCTTTTCAACCGCATCAGTGATGTTAGATTAGCAGGGTGTCTGGAGTACTTAGATCTCTTACACATAATGTGCCATTCTGATTGCAGAAGCACTGGCAGGTTGACATCAGGTGCCAAGATCTGGGGTTATTACCACCTTTGGACTTGTGGATGGAAAAATCATACTTTAAAGCCATGGATCTCTTGTTCAAGACCATCCTGGTCTACTCAAAAATCAAACTCAAATTTTAATTCTACTAATCTCTTATTTTGACAGGAGAACCGAGGCAAGAGGTTATTGGCTATTTTTAGATATTTATCTCTGGCTAGGGCATGGTTGTATTATCTTTAGCTACTAGGAGAAGATTTGTCCTTGACTTTCAAGTTTAGAAATCACTGAGGGAGACAAAGCTTAATTGTGTTCCCAAGTGATATGAAGAACATTTAGCCCACTCTGAATTTTCTTTGTTCGTATTTTCTGTTTAAGTGGGTAGACAGCTTATAGATCCTTTGCGACCCTGTGAGAAAAGCGCTAGATCCTCCCTCTCAACAACAACATCAACAAAAGGCACACAGTAAATTCAGAATGTAAGATGCATTCTGTACTTGCACCTGTGGGTCTCTGAGTGGTCTCACAGGGGTCCTGATGAGGAGCAGAGAGAGACGAGGGATTGGGAACAGTGAGGAATCAGTTTATGATAGAGGGGTAGAAGTGCTGAGCAGCTGGCTAATGGTGGGCTATAAGTGGAAGGATTAGAGCGGAATGCTTCCACCAGGGGGCGTCAGAGGACGCACAGCAGTCATTGGACAGTTGCCTGATTAAAATCCAGGCTGTCTGTGTAGCAGGAGGCAAAGCCAGTTGGCTCAGTGCAGTGGACCTCATTATAGGGGCCTGGGAAGCCAAGAAAGGGCTTTTAGCATGATGAAGGTAGGCACTAGGGAAACTGTGGTAGGCTTTTCTAAGCCAGAAAATGATATAAGCAAAGCAGAGAGAATGGTTTCCAGAGAATATACTGCTGGATTAATTTGGAAGTGAGGAGACTACAAGCAGAGAAGCCAGCTTCAAAGTCTGTTATAATAATCAGGGGATGATGTAACTCATCCCTCAGCCACATGGGCAGCTGTTAAAGGAAGATGGCTTTGGTCAGACAAGTTAGATAAAATCACTAACATGCTAACCCCCTTCCTCTTCTTTATTTTAAACAAGTGGTTGACTTTTTCTGTGACTGTCTTCTGTATAATATTTTATCAAAACTTTGGAATTTAAAATACTTTCCTTACGTGCACTTCAGGGAATTGTCTTTGAAATAATTTAGTATTTTGAAATGCTGCTTTCGCTTTGTTTTGTTTTGATTTGTCTCTTTTTCAAGACAGGGTTTCTTTGTGTAGCCTTTGCTGACTCGGACTCACTCTAGACTAGACACACTTTCAACTCACAGAGATCCTCCTGCTTCTGCCTTCTGAGTGCTGGGATTAAAGGCATGTGCTACCACAGCCCTGAAATACTAATTTTTAGTCATTTAATAATTGAAGTGTCTTTGAAGCTGCTACTGAAAAAAATGTTTTCATGATTAAATATATATATAAAACTCAGAGTAATACTGCAGACCTATAGAGATTATTACCCCAACTCTTTTTTTTTTTTTGAATTTTGAGTCTCATTGTATAGCCCTGGCTATCCTGGAATTCCCTATGTAGACCAGATTGGTTTTCAATTTACAGAGATCTGCTAGTTTCTGTCTCCTGGGTGCTGAGATTAAAGGAGTATGCCTAGACTAATAAATGTAATTTTAAAATGGCTGCTTTATTATTTAAAAAAGGAAAACTTTTCTGATAAATTTGAGGTACTCCTTGGCTCCATTTTCCTCCCTGCCTGCTAGAGGCAACCAGCCTTATAACTCCCGAGTGTAATATTCCTGTCTGTATTCATAGGTAATTGTTTTAACTTTTATATAGTTTCATAGTATAATCCTAAAATGTTTAGAAACTGTTTTTTTCTATCATCTTTTTTGTTGTTTTGTTTTTGAAACAGAGCTCACCAAGTAGCTTTGGTTTGTCTGGAACTCAGCTATGTAGTAGAGTAGGGCTGGCCTCAGACTCAGAGATCCATCTGCCTCTGCTTCCTGAGTATTGGAATTAAAGGCACGCGCCACAACTTCTGACTTCCGCTCATTGTTTTTTTTTTGAGGTCTGTCTTTATATAGCAAGTTCACATCTGTTCCTTTTTGATAACAAGGAGACAATTTTAGGAAAACATTCAAATTGAAAAATTCCCCAAACCTCATCTGTCCATTAGGGGGTGCCAAGACAGCACTAAGTGGCTGCCTTGTTACATGATGGAGCCGCATAGAAGGCCTGTGTTAAGGATCATGAATACATTCTGTTCTGCTTCTCCAAGAGACCAAGCCACTTAGATCTACATGATTTCAGTATTTTGCAGTTTCACTATAGGCATTCCAGTAAAAATTCTGTTCACAGTGGCATAACTTTTTACCTGAAGATTTTCTGAAATGGAATCATTTGTTTTACATTTTTATTTATTACTTTTTTTGAGACAATTTCTTTGTGTAACAGCCATGGCTGTCCAGGAGCTTACTTTGTAGACCAAGTTGGCCTCAAACTCACTGAGATCCGCCTGCCTCTGTCTCCAGAATGCTGGGATTAAAGGCATGTGTCACCAGTGCCAGACTGGGACACAGTCACCAGGCCTGTCTCTGAATCACCTCACTAGTCCCAGAAAGAGGACTATCATTTCTAATGTAGCTCAGGTTCACTCTAGCTAGCTGAATCCAAGAATGAGCTTGAAGTCCCAGTCCTCCAGCCTCTCTATCTCGGGAGCAGCAGCTACTTCAGTGCTGGCTCATGTGGTTCTACCACCTCATTTTATGGGGTGCTGAGTATTGAACCTAGGGCCTCTGACATGCTTGTAGGCCAGTACTCTACTCACTAAGCTGCATTCTCAGCACTCCGCCTTTCTTACAGTCCCATCTGTTTACTGTAGAAAGGTGTTTGAACTTAACCCTGGCTTTCTTCTTCCTGCCCGTCACTGTTCACCTAAGTAGCCCCTTGGCCTTCTGTTTCCACTGCTAATTAAAAGTTAGGGTCAGAGTTTTTCTCTGCCTATGGCTGCATATTTGTTAACATTCCTTAAAATAAATTAGGCCTTATTTCCTAAGGCCCACTCCTAAGATTGGTACCTGCTGGTAAAGGAGATCTTTTTTTCTCCAGCAAAAATGGACTCCCTTGTGCTATGTTGTTCTTGTTGCTGTTGTTGTTGTGTGTACACCTTTTGTTTTGACACTTTTTGTCTTCTTTGTTTCAAATTTCATTGCTACGCTCATGGTTATTTTGAGAGCAAGGGTGTAGGAAGGGGAAGGATCTTGAAATTGGGTGGGTAAGGAATGGGGAGGGTCAGGGAGGGATTGGGGGAGGGAGAACATGATCACTTTGTGTGTTCAGGAGTATTTGCTGTCAAGTCTGACAACCTGAGTTTGGCTGTCCGGAACCTGTGAAGAAGGAGAGAAGCATCTCCTACAGTTTATCCTCTGTCCCCGTCCCCCACATATGTACTCTTGATAACCAGCATGCATGCGAGTGTCCATGCGCCCAAAACAATAACAATAACAACAGATATAGTGAAAAACAGAAGCAAGTCCTCCATTGTCAACCCAGCACATACTGTCCTTAGATGTGAGAAGTTTCAGAGGACCACCACCTACATACACCTTTTTAAAAATGATTTTTATTATTTTAACTTTTTATTTTATGTGTATGGGTGTTTTGCCTGCACATATGTCTATGCATCATGTGTATGCCTACTGTCCACAGAAGCCAGAGAGGTGTGACATCCCCATGAGACTGGAGTTACAGGGATTTTTGGCCACTAAATGGGTGCCAAGAACTGAATGTGCTTATTCTGGTATAGCTGCCGGCGTGCTATACCACAAAGTTATCTGTCCAGTCATTGCTTTCTGATTTTTTTTTGTAACCCTCATGCTTTGTCTTCCCTATGCCTACAGTTCCAGTCACAGTGAATTTTTCATTCCTGTCAATGCACCACAGTTTATTACTTTTGGCATGGCAAGGCCTAGAAGAAAAGAAAGGCTGTATTTATGTTAATGTAAATATATTAGCAGTTTCTCGTGTCTTCCTGGAAATGCCATTGTTCACCTTGTTTCATAGGAATTCTTACTGTTAGCGTTCCTGTGAGATTCCAGCTTCCATTGGATGTCATCTTTAAGTGCAGTAGTGTTTTAACTTTCAACCTGCCTCCTGTTGTTCAGCACTATTGGGGCATTCACCTGCAGGCTTTTGTCCAAAATGGTACAGTGAGTAAAAATGGTGAGTTTGTCTTTCTTTCTTTCTTCCTTCCTTCCTTCCTTCCTTCCTTCCTTCCTTCCTTCCTTCCTTTCTTTCTTTCTTTCTTTCTTTCTTTCTTTCTTTCTTTCTTTCTTTCTTTCTTTCTTTCTTTCTTTTTTGACAGTGTTTCTCCATGAAACAGCCCAGGCTGTCCTGTAACTCTGTAGACCAGGCTGGCCTCGAACTCCCAGAGATCTGCCTGCTTCTGCTTCCCTAGTGCTGGCATTAAACACATTTGCCCCCAGTTCCTGACCAAAAACCATGAGACCGTAAAGTATAAATTTATATATGTGGCTCTTATTTTAAGGGCAGATTACATCAGGTACCATTCATTGAGATCATCGTCTGAGAACATTTCTTAAGGTGCAGACTAAATATTTTTAAAGTGATTTTTCTTTTTCTCTTCTTTCTTTTTTCTTTTTCTTTTTCTTTTTCTTTTTCTTTTTTGCAAGACAGGGTTTCTCTATGTAGTCTTGGCCATCTTGGAACTCGCTCTGTAGATCAGGCTGGCCTCACATGTCAGAGATCCACCTGCCTCTGCCTCTGCATCCTGGGATCAAAGATGTGAACTAGGATCAAAGCATAGGCTTAAAGTGATAGCCATTTTTAGTGATAATTTCAGTTGAAAGCTTATGATACATGGAAACATTTTGTTTTTAGTATGCAGTGTGTGTGTGTGTGTGTGTGTGTGTGTGTGTGTGTGTGTGTGTGTGTGTGTGTGTGTGTGTGTGTGTGTGTGTGAGAGAGAGAGAGAGAGAGAGAGAGAGAGAGAGAGAGAGAGAGATTAAGAGAATGATTATATGCACTAGAGGCCCCCACTGAACCATTTAATGAAAATGTAAAATTTCACATTCATTACTAGAAAACTACTAATACTTCCTAAGAAGGAATTTTAATTCCCATAACCTACTATAGGAGTGATAGAAATAAAAGGTTCCTTTGAATTTAAACCCTTCAACGATTTCCAAGCTAGTTTTAGTAAGCACTTCTTCACAGTGGTTGTTATGTTTGAAGGAAAAAGATATTTTAGTTTGGAGGAGGGGGGCGTTGTTTTTAGACTTGGCTCTGAATTTCTCATCAGATCAGAGACAGGTGAAATTCTTTGAAATAAAGACCTTTGCGAGTGCAAGAAAGAAGAGTATGTGGCTATACTTGAGTAGCTATAACTTTTGATATGTTCTGAGTTTGTTTACTCTGGTTATAACTCATAAGAAATTATCTGTCTATTAAAAAGTAGTTTTGGAACCTCTGCTTCATCCACTTTAAAATGTACCACCAGTGAACTAGACTGTTGGGGGGGAGGCGGCAATGGGGGAGGGGTGGGGAGGGGAACACCCATAAGGAAGGGGGGGGAAGGGGATGTTTGCCCGGAAACCGGGAAAGGGAATAACACTCGAAATGTACATAAGAAATACTCAAGTTAATAAAAAAAAATGTACCACCGAGGTCTTCTTTTGCCCTAATTAACCCTCTTGGACTGTGAGAACCTGACTTGGAGAAGTAGTTTGTTCTCTTCCCTGGCCCAGTAAAGCAAGATCACCCTAGCTTATTTTGTCCTTTGTTTTAGAACAAGTGTGTGAGGAGGACAAAACTGCTACCACTGTAGCACCCACCATTCACACCACCGTGCCATTGCCTACTACGACACTTACTCCAACTTCAATACCTGTTCCAACTCCAACGGTTGGAAACTACACCATTTCTAATGGCAATGCTACCTGTCTGCTGGCTACCATGGGGCTGCAGCTGAACATCACCGAGGAGAAGGTAGGGTTTAGTGAACCCTTTTTTGTAATGTATAGCGTACATGCACTTAAGAACTAGACTGACGCAAGTTTAAATGCACAGTTGGTGTTGAGTTTTGACTAGTTTGGGAAGACGATATCTGCGAATAGTTAATATCACCATCAAGGCATCTTGGCCAGCAGAGAACCTGCCAATTTATTTAAAGACTTCTTTACAAGCTTAGATTTTATAAGCCTTCAGGAGTGGCTCAGCATATGTAGTTAAGTTAGAGATGGAGTAAAGTTCAGGGGTAGAGCACTTGCATCCCATGCACAAGGTCTGGGTACCATTCCAACACTGCCAAAAATGAAAAATCAAACCATAGCCTTTTCAGCCTCTTGTTTGAACCACACTGTAGGTTGGTGCAAGGCTATTTGATGAGTCAGACAGAGGAGTTATGCCCAAGTACTTGTCGAGTTGCAATACCTCATTCGGACACCAGAGGGCATGCCAGTGAACAAATCCCATTTTTCTATGATTGAAACAAGCCAGACAGATGGTTCTTGTGCTCTAAAAAAAAAAAAAATGTGTTTTCATTTTGGCTCATTACTGAGGAAACTTCCCTCTTCTTATTGTTGTTGTTGAAGTCGGCTGAGTCATAGCTTGAAGCTTGTGTCAAGTTTTCTTGAAAGTAAGACAACAAGCATTCTACATTAAAAGACAACAAGCAGTCTACATTAAAAGAGGTTGTGCTGTACTTTGGTTTTATCAGTGTAATGGGCTTTGGTGTTGACTTTTACAGTTAATCTGCACCTTCCTTCTTTATTCTCCTGAAGGTGCCTTTCATTTTTAACATCAACCCTGCCACAACCAACTTCACCGGCAGCTGTCAGCCCCAAACAGCTCAACTTAGGCTGAACAACAGCCAAATTAAGTATCTCGACTTTATCTTTGCTGTGGTGAGTACTGACTGTTTGCTAAAGCTAAGTTCTTTCTCTGAGAAGTGCCCCTGCAAGTCTCCAGAGTGGTAGGTGTATGCCGGGGTGGGGGCGGGGTGATATTCGGTTTACTTATCCCTGCTCATCTCTGAGTCAGCTGGACTATCTATGGGCTGGACTCTTGTATTAATAATTATAGAAAGTGGCTATTGTACTATTATATGTACTTCAGTGTAGAAACAAGAATGAACTCACATAAAAAGAAAAGTAAGTATAGTTTTTATACTATTTTCTCTTATTAGACAATTCTCATGCTAACACAAAATTTTAAATATTTTATAGTTATATTCTTTTTATAAAGATACATTTATTATGTACATTGGTGTTTTGCCTATATGTATTTGTGAGTGAAGGTGCCACATGCCATGGAATCACAGAGAGCTGTGAGCTGCCATGTGGGTGTGGGGAATTGAACCTGGGTCCTTGAAGAGCCACCAGTGCTCCCAATTGCTAAGCCATCTCTTTAGCCCCATTAACATTCTGTATAGTAGTGTCTATGCTAGTAATAGCTAGCATTAATAAGCATTGTTAGCTGTCTGTTTCTCTAGGTCCTGCATACACAGATTAAACCAACCTTGAATTAGTATTAGGTAAAAATGTCTCAAGTTCACTGTCTGTGGCAGACACTCTTGCTTACAATGCACAAAACCCTGCAATTGATCTCCATCCAAAACCAAAAAAAGACATTTACTGTGAACATGCCCAGGTTTTGTTTCTGTTATTAAAATATAAACAATACACTTTCTTTTACACATATTTAAGGATTATAAGTAATTTGGGGATGACTGAGAGTATACAGGACCCACATGATAAGCAAATAGTACAGCACTTTGAAAGGGGGACTTGGACTTCCTAGATTTTGGTGTCTGTAGTGGGTCCTGGTTACTAGTCCTCTGAGAATCTGAGGGACAGCTCCCTTGTTTCTATGTGTAAGTTCATACATCGATTCATTAAATTAGGATCTTTTGCAGTGCCAGCATTCAAGTTTCTTTTGCTCATGCTTATATTAAGAGCTGAACTGTAAGAAGTTAGATATACTTGTTCTACTTCTTACGACCATCTATTACTAATTGGGGACCCTAATTTCTAGCATTTCAGAAGCAATTACTAGTCTTAATTTTGTGTGATTAGATCTATGTGTACAATAGTAGCAAATGGGAAAGAAGAGTAGGAAATAGTTGTAGGTGAGGGAAACAGGGAGCCACCACTCTTCTCTTCTTGTGCAGAAGTAGTGGGTAATTGTATAAAAGCCACTTCTGCTTTCAATTCATATTACTATATATAGGTATGGGAATATGGTCTCGGCATCTAATGTGTAGAAAGTAGCTATGGCCCAGCAAAGTGGTATATACTTAAGAGTGAAACAGGGGAATCCTGAGTTCAAGGCCGGCCTGGGCTTTGTAGTGGGGCGCTCTCTCAAAAACAAAACAAAACAAAACAAAAACCCCAAAACACAACCACACACACAACAAAAAATGTCAGAACAGTATTTCAGATTTGACCTTGTTATCTCTAGTATAACCTTTTCTTCACAGACTATTGAGTAATTAATGACTATATTAAAGTCTTATTCTAGAAATATCGACAAAAACTTTCCCCCAGTATTCAAATAAATCCTTTGTTACAGTATGTATGTGACCACCCATTGGCCACTAAACATGTCCAAATACTTGGAGTTTCAGTTGTCAAGTGTCCGTGTTGCAAGTGTGACACTCTGGAATTCCATCTCCAGCACTGTGAATTACAAAATAAACAAAAAAGACTTAATCTCTTTGATGTGTCAAGGACAGGCTTGCTCTTGCTCTCCTTCCCCTTCTCTTTTTCTTTTTCTCTCTCTCAGTTGGGGTTGGATTCAGGGACTCACAAATGCTAAGGAAGCATGCAGCTACCTGGCTACATGCCTAGTGCCAGGCCAGATGTTCACACAAAGAGGAAGCGAAGAGCATAGTTGTGACTGGAGGAGAGGTGAAGGTGTAATGGAAAAGATGACATTCGAGGGCATTCAAGGGTAGGTCAGATCTGTACATATAGAGGTAAGGAGAAGTGGGAAAGTAGAGGTTGGCTCTGGATAAAGGAACATAATCAGTACCAGCTGGGAGGATGATGGCAAGCTGTGTTTTCAGCTGGGTATATGAATGGAGTTAGAACAAAGTTAGGAGCACATCTTGAGTGCCAGGCAGAGGCATTGACTGAACAGAGGAAGGACTTAGTAAGAGGAAACATCAAGCCCTCCGGTACACTCGCTGCTGAAATTTCTCTCTGTCTTCATTTCATTCCACTCTCTCTGCCTCAGGTCTGCTTCCAGCTGTGGTTTCTCTTGTCTGGGTTGTTCAAAAGCCTCTTACCTAACCTCCCCCTTTATCTCCCTTAGATTAATCTTCCCAAAGCACAGCTCTTCCCATAAATCTTCAGTGATTGTGTTTTGCCAACAAGGTAACATCTAAACAACAGAAGGGCAGCTCAAGCCCTTTCCTCCATGCGGTGAAATCTGCTCTGGTAGCTTTTCTTTCACTCCATGAACCTTCCTTAACTCTGACTTTCATGCAGTAGGTTGTGATGTCTAAGAGCATAGAAGTAACCAGTCCATATGTTTGGAGCCAGACTTTGGGTTTTAATTCCAGCTCACTGATTGCTAATTGGCAGCAGTGGGGGAGGTCACTTAGCAACTCTGTGCTGGAATGACTCATCCCAAACTGGGCATAGTAACAACATCGGTAGTATAGGGGGTTTGGAGCCAAGGCCTGTGGCATAGCTCTATACTTCCAGCTACCTGGGAGGCTGAGAGAAGAAGGCCAGCTTGCACTACTTGAGTTTAGTGCTAGTCTGGGCAACTTAGGGAGACCCTGTCTCAAAATAGCAAATGAAATGACTGAGGACATACAGCTCAGTGTATGCTTGTCTAACGCCTGCAGAATGCCAGGGTCAGTTTCCAGTGTCTCACATACAGAACGAATAACGGCTAGCACTTAGTTTATTTAGGTGTTTATTTAGGTAATGTTTCTTTCTGACTACCTTTGCTTTATGCTCTTGCCTTCTTGAAGATATCCTTGGTCCACTTATTTCCTAACCAAATCCTGCCCACCCCAAATTCCCCATCCCTCAGCTAGCATGATTTTTACATCTTCCCTTATTGAAGATAATTTCTTTCCTGTCAAATTTCTAACTTGTCACTTTCATTTTTAACAGGATTAACTTATTTGTATATCTTTTCTTTCAAGTCAAGGAGCAAGGGGGTTACAACTCCAGGACTCATAAATGCTAACTAAGCAAGCCCTCCACCATTGAGCTATATCTTCAATTTCTTATGTATATATCTGTGTTCCCTGGCAGATTGCAAGCACTGGGAGGGCAAGATACAAGTCCGATTCATCTTGCTAGTCCTACGGAGTATTTAAGACATGTTACTTTGTGTATACTAAGCATGTAGACTATTAAAATGACTGGCTGATCAGTTAAATGCTTAAGAAAGATAATAGGGAGTGTAGACTAGATAGAGGGACAGTAAATGTTCCATACTATAATAGGATGACTAGTTCAAAGTATCCTATGTTGTACTTTATGAAGATCTAGAAAAGGGGGCTTCAGAGTTTAAAATATTATCAGTTCTAAGGCAAGAGGAATGGCAGTTACCCTTTATTTGATTAGTATGTGGTGTATGCATGTGTCAGAATATCACACTGAACTCTATTAATACATATAACAAAGTGCTGGGTGTAGTGGTACACACTTAGGAGGCAGAGGCAAATAGATCTCTGTGAGTTCTAGGCTAGCTTGGTCTACATAGTGAGCTCCAGAACAGTCCTGACTATGTCAGAAAAACCCTGCCCCAAAACAAAATACATACAATTAACATGTTTAGTGGGATGTGGTAGTGCAAGCCTTTGATCCAGCACTTGGGAGATAGTGGCAGGGCGATTGCTGAGTTGAGCTAGCCTAGTTTACATAGTAAGTTCCAGACAATCCAAGGCTACATAGTAAGATACTGTTTCAAAATAAAAGTAAAATATATGTTAGTAAAATAGTAAATTTCCAAGCAGTTGTGAGGCAGAGGCATGTGAGTCTCTGAGTGTGAGAAAGTTCCAGCAAGAGGGTATATAATAGAGAGATACCCAGCCTCTAGTAGACAGACAGACAGACAGATAAAAGTTTGACAAAATGGGTCAGTGGGTAAAGGCGCTTGCTGCCAAGCCTAATGATGACTTGAGTTTTGTCCTTAGAAGCAACACGATTGAGGGAGAGAGCAATGAGTTGTCCTCAGATCTCCACACACAGGAATTTATGCATGTACACACACAAACAAAATAAGTATAATAAAATTTTAATAAACATTGTCCTGATGATGCCCTCAAGCCTGTTACATGCAATAAGGCCTTGGGTCTAAGACCCAAACCACAACATTTAGAAAACAAAGCAAAATGCACAGGTAATGTATTAGAAGATCAAGATGATAAGCAAACGAGAGATAACAGTAGTGAAAAGCAGAGAGCTGAGTGGGTTAAAAGATCACATGGAGAGCTGGCCATGGTGGCACATACTTTTTTCCCCAATTTATTTTTTATTCACTTTACATCCCATCATAGCCCCTTTCCTCCTCTCTTCTCAGTCCTGCCTTTACAAATCCTCCCCCCATTACCCCCTCTCCTCTTCACCTCAGAGAAGAGGAAACCACCCTCCTCCTTGGGTACCACCTCATCCTAGGACATCTAGTCTGAGCAGGACTAAGTCTGTTCGCTCCCACTAAGGCTGAACCAGACAACTCAGGTAGGGGAAGGGGATCCAGTGGCAGGCAGCAGAGTCAGAGACAACCCCCGCTCCAGTTGTCCTGGGACTCACATGAAGACCAAGCTGCACCTCTGCTTCAAATGAGTAGGGGGCTAGGTCTGGCCCATGCATGCTCTTTGGTTGGTGGTTCAGTCTCTGTGAGCACCAGCCCCTGGGCCCAGGTTAGTTGACTCTCTAGGTCTTCTTGTAGTGTCCTTGACCCCTCTGGCTCACTCAGTGTTATCTCCCACTCTTTCACAAGACTCCCAAGCTCTGACTGATCTTTGGTTGTGGGTCTCTGCATCCGTTTTCATCTGCTGCTGCATGAAACCTCTTGGGAATATGCTAGGCTCCTGTTTGATATAGCGGATTATCGTTAACAGTGTCAGGGATTGACTCTCTCACATGGGACGGGTCTCAAGTTGGGGAAGTCATTGGTTGGTCATTCCCTCCATCTCTGCTCCATCTTTGTCCCTGCACATCTTATGGGCAGGACAAATTTTGGATTGAAAGTTCTGTGTGGGGATAGATGACCCCCTCCCTCCACTGGAAGTCCCATCAGGCTATAGGAGGTGGCCACTTCAGTCTCTATATCCCCCTCTGGTAGGAATCCTCAGCTAGGACCACACACAGACTATTAGTAGCCTCCACTGTCTCAAGCCTCCAGCCCGTCCCAGAGGTGCCCCCACAGATTTCCATTCTCAGTTCCAGCCCTCTACTGTTCCCCTCATCCCACTCTTGTTTGCTATGCCTGTTTCCCTCCTCACCACCTCTCTCATCCAGTTCCCTCTCCATCCACCTCCAATGACTATTTTGTTTTTCCTTCTGGGGGAGAATCATGCATCCTCCCTTGGGCTCTCCTTATTACCCAAGTTCTTTGAGTCTATGGAGTGTAGCATGGTTAGCCTGCACTTTATGGCTAATATCTACTTATCAGTGAGTACATACCATGTGTGTCTCTCTGGGTCTCGGCTACCTCACTCAGTGATATTCTCAAGTTCCATCCATTTACCTGAACATTTCACAATATCTTTGTTTCAGCTGCCTTGGTTTTAGCTGAATAAAGTTCTATTGTATATACGTACCTATTTAGGCAGAGGCAGGAGGATCGCTGTGTTCCAGGCCAGCCTGATTTATAGAGCTGAGTTCCAGGACAGCTAGGGCTATGTACAGAAACCCTGTCTCAAAAAAGCAAAACACAGGGTTGGAGAGATGGCTCAGCGGTTAAGAGCACTGACTGCTCTTCCAGAGGTCCTGAGTTCAAATCCCAGCAACCACATGATGGCTCACAACCATCTGTAAAGAGATCCGATGCCCTCTTCTGGTGTATCTGAAGACAGCTACAGTGTACTTATATATAATAAATGAATAAATCTTAAAAAAAAAGCAAAACACAAAACAAACAAAAAACAAAATAAAAAATGATCACATTGTGACCTAGGCTAGATAATAAGGACTGAGAAGGGGACAAGAAGAATAAAACAGAGGAGAAGATGAGTTATCATATATCCAGAAACATCTGACTGCTGCGATCAAAGAGTTTAGAAATGAAATGCATTGGAAAATAATTTTGTGACTATTAGTGACAGGACTTAGTTGTAGTTTATGCTGCTGGCCCAGGTCTTATGGTTTTTTTCCTCATCTGTATAATGGTACTAGATTTCTATTCTGTGGATGTCAATTCTTTTTTTTTAAAGATAGTTGTGATATGTTATTAACTAGAAGCTCTTTTTTAAACAGAAAAATGAAAAACGGTTCTATCTGAAGGAAGTGAATGTCAACATGTATTTGGCTAATGGCTCAGGTAAGCACAGCATAGGCTTGGAGGACAAGAGTGGGTTTTATGGAAGGAGAAGAAATACAATTAGCTTATGGCCAGATTGTGTCTTATGAAATAGAAGATGCTGTGTAAAATATTTCTTGATCACAACTTAAAATCTAATGTAGAATTATAGTGTCCTATCCCTTGCAGAGTCATCTTTTCAAAGTATGGTGGATATTTGTTAAGGAAGTGACTGAATTTTAGACTACTGAAACATCTATGGAAAGATTAGGGAGACATGAATGAGGTGGTGAATGCCTGGGATTACAGCCTTGGGAAGCAGAGACAGAAAGATCCAAAGATGAGGGACAGCCTGGGTTGCATAGTGAGCCCTAGGTCACTTTGGGCTATTTAGCAATATCCTGTCTCAGAAAACAAAATAAACTTAGTAATGGCAACAGTTGTTTTTTGGGGGTCAGAGCCTGACTCCAAACCTTACACTTTACTAAAAAGCCCTGAGGAAGGGCTAGGGAGAGAGCTCAGTTGTTCAAGTGCTGGCAGAGCACAAAGATCTGAATAAAGAAAAGGTAGATGCGGCAATGTGCACTTGTGATTTCAGTGCTGGGGAGGCAGAGACAGGTGGATCACTGGAGCAAGCTTAGCCAAAAATAAGCTTTAAGCCAGTGAAAACCAAGATGGATAGCACCTGAGGAACAATACTCAAGGCTGGCCTCTGGCCAACCCTCCACATGCATGCACACATCTAGGTAAATATGCACACACACACACACACACACACACACACACACACACACACACACACACACACACCCCCTCCCTCACACATGAGACACAATCCTGGTGATACGCTAAGAAGTTACTGACCTGCCTTTTTTCCTCTGCAGCTTTCCATGTTTCAAATAACAACCTTAGCTTCTGGGATGCTCCTCTGGGAAGTTCTTATATGTGCAACAAAGAGCAGGTGGTTTCCGTGTCTCGAACATTTCAGATAAATACCTTTAACCTGAAGGTGCAACCTTTTAATGTGACGAAAGGAGAGTATTCTACAGGTAAGAAACAAAGAAACCTTATCCACTACATTCTTCTATCTCCCTCTGGGTGGTTTTTCCTCTGAGTTAAAGTGATTCTGTACATGAGCGTAGAGAAATAGCTTCTGATGGGAAGTTCTTACAACCTGGAACCAATTGTGTAAGTCTTCACTTGGTCATCAGTTTTCATTTTTGAAAACCTGAAAATAATTTGAAGTATTTAAGGATCCTTTTTCAGGAACAGGTACTCCCCTGGGGTTTTGTTTGGGTGGGGATGGCACTTGGAGCACCAGCTTTAAGTACCTTATATCTGCCGCCTTGGACCCTCTTCTTGGGGGAACATTTTCATATCCATATGAAAACAATTTGGTTTGATTTGCTTAAGACACAAGATACAGGGTAGTAGCAAAGCCTCACAGCCCGTGAATTCATCTTGCTTGCCAGAATGACATAGGGAGATCTGTAAGGATAATTTAGTTCAAGTAAGGCTTTTTGAAGACCTACTTTAGAAGGGCAAATGATGGTCTTTATTTGAGTTTTAATGAAATCCTCATATACTGTATTTGTATGAATACAGAAGATGGATTTGGCATTGCACGATTAAGATTTGCATGACAGAAAAAAAAGTACGGCAAATTCCTTAAGTGACTTATGCTTTTAAACCAATTACTTAAATAGGAGGTTTGTGGAGCAGAGCTTTGCTGAGCAGAGCTTTCCAGTCGTTCCCATCCTTCCCAAAAATTAATCTAGAGGCTTATAAGTAAACAGAGATGCTATGATTAAAGTGAGTATGCTGTGAACGATTCGGCTGCCTTTGCAGTGCTATGGAATACCATCTTGGCCTTGCTCCGTCCAAAAGAGACTTTACCATTCTTGTGGGTAGAAAGGTTAATCACAACTTAAAAATATATTCAAGACTCCATTTCCTTTGCCAGAAGTGACACGTGCTTATAATCATAGTACTTAGGTGGTCAAAGCAGTCATCCGGGGTTCAAGGTCATCCCTGGCTGAACAGTCACTTCCAGGCTAACCTGGGGTATATGAGATCCCATTTCAAAGAAACAAAAACAGAATCCAATTTCTTTCTCCGTTTGTTTGCTTATTACTTTAATTATTTTGATCTTACAATAGATTTATTTTTGAATCTTCATCTAGCTCCCCTACATTATTATCCTAGTTTGAGGTCCGGTTTTGTGTTTAAAATTTAAAATCACCTGCAGTACTATTCTCAGTTCAGGTCTCTCTCTTGATGGCAGTGGCCCGAAATGAGCCAATGCTCTTTGCCTAATTTGAAGTGTGGGTGCCAGAGAGATATATAACATTTAATACTGATATTGAATGCATGATCTATTTATGGAACTAGGTTCTTGGTTGTGGGTAACTATAAATATCATACCCAGGTAATACTTAAGTGTATTCAGGGAGGAAATAGAATTGCAGTCAGGTTGAAGAGTGTTGATTGGATTTTATTAGATCAGACTACTTGCTATAAATAGAAAAAAATAGCCCCTTTGGGCTGCTATTCTGAGCCAGATTGATAAAACATGTAGTAAACACACTCAAATTAGTAAGCGGTCCTAGTTTCTTAGCTCTTCCCCCCACTGAAATCACGTATATTAAGTCAGGGACAGCAGCTTTTTGTGAGACAGTTTGGACAGTGAGTTCTCAAGCGTTGAGGTCATACGGTCTCTGTTGTGACTCTAACTCTGCCTTTGCAGCCTGGAAACCACCCTAGGCAGTTCATGCAGATGAGTGTGGCTGTGTTCTAGTAAAACCTGAAGGATATGAACATCTGAATTTCATGTAACTCCCATGTTTCACAAAAGACTGTCTTCTTTTCCAGTCATTTAAAATTACTCATCTTATTTTTAGCTCTTCAGCCAGATTTGCTGACCCCAATTGTTAATGAACTCCTGAGCCAGCCTGAGTTCAGTCCAGCAATACCCTAATGTTTTCTATTTCCCCAGAGATGCACATTCTCCCACTTAGAGGTTAAAGTGGTTCTATAGACATAGGCTGGCTTAGATCTCTTCATTGATGATAAAGTAATTCTCCATCTTAGAAGTATGTATAACACTGTGTGCATATCACGTGATACATTGTTTACTTTGAACTATAAAAAGTCTGTATTCATACATAAAAATATCTTCATATGTACTCACAAATGAAAGGACAAATACACTTTAGGATTGTAGCTTTAACTGGTCATCACTTTCTATACTTTATCATAAAAATATGCCTGCTTTTGCTAATTTGAAATTTATTTTATAAGAGCATTTCTGACTTTTAAATCAACATCTTTTACTTTTGGCTATTTCTTTTTGATTATACTCATTATTTGTTACACACTTTTTCTCACCTACAGCCCAGGAATGTTCGCTGGATGATGACACCATTCTAATACCAATTATAGTTGGTGCTGGTCTTTCAGGCTTGATTATCGTTATAGTGATTGCTTACCTAATTGGCAGAAGAAAGACTTATGCTGGATATCAGACTCTGTAACACTAATCCAATGTGATCTCTGTTATAAAACAATAAAGCAAGTACAAGTTCTCGCATGTAATACTATTGAAGGTACATTTAGTTCCAGTCCTGCTCTTAGGTTGGGTGGTATGGCAGACCTCAAACTAAAACAAAGACTCCCAAATGCGATCCACTTCAAATGAATCGTGTGATTTTGGTTTTCCTGACTAAGGAGTTTAAAACTACTATAGCAAAATGCATGGACAAAATTATCTGGACTACAGGTTCTGTCTCACTGTCTGGAATTCTGATGAGAACGTCCAGTGTAGGAAAAAGAGCAGGTTTCTTCTGCCTGCATGAGGTTGACTGTGACCATCATGATCTCCAGTGGATTTGTACTTGCTCGTTCTGCATTTCTTGTGACTTTTGTTTGCAGGTTGACTTAGCTACTTCAGCATTGCTCCATGTTTGACCTATGAAAAAGGTATCAGTAGATTTGAGCAGAGCCCAGAAGTATCATGCTCTTGCCAGTAAAATTCTTTTCCCATGTTTTTTTTGAATATATTTGTATTTAATGTGGCTGAAATGACAAAAACACAAAAGTCCTAAATTTTAGAATAGATGTTAATCTTTTTATTTAATCTTTAAAAAAAACTGGATGTTTCAATCTTTTAAATTGCAAGACACAAGGCAATTCCAACTGGGCATTTCAATCTGGTTTTAGGTGCTTTAGAGATAATTGCTAGGCAATGCCAAATGAGGGCATTAGTGCTTTGTACCCAGAAATTGGCCTCTATATGCAGCACTAAGATTAATACAGATTTCTCTTGAACCTTCCAGTCTTCCATGTTGGTGGTAATGTGCTTTGTTTTTTCCTTTTTCTTTCCTCAAGAAGAAATGTTAGTATGTCCTAAATAATGAAGTGCACTTACGCTCATAAAATTGCTTGCACCTAATCCAAAAGTCATGGTCTTGCCTTAGTTCATTAACATGGTCTTCATTTCCGGTTTGCATTGACTGCTATAACACTTACTCATTTGGCTTTCATGTTTAAATGGTTCTGTGATAATCAAAACTTAGTTACTGTTCACTGTGGTACTTTTCCATTCAGTTCTGTACTCAGAGATGGCACCACCTACTGCTTCTATGAGAGAGTTAATTATTTCAGCCCGATGCCTAACACATCATGTATTCCTTACAGCTTCTAGGACATCTTCCATACATGTATGCGTACATGTGTCCATACTGGTATGACCCAGCAAATATTTCTTAAGATATTGATCTGCAACCATATATAGAAGGTTCTTGTTATTGGGAGGGCAGATTAAATGCCTTTCATTCTCAAGAAAGTGAAGAGCTATCTGGGTTCCAAAATGCTGATGTTGAATACATGATATATATGCACACATATAGGCACTTGCATGTTAGCATGTTTATGTCTGTGACTGTCTTTTGAGTTATATAGGAGTGACAGAGTTTGTGTCACTTTAACTTGCTGTCTACTTAGCCTGAAAACCTTACTCGTTCAGAATCATAGTCCTGACTGACTTCTAGAGCAACAGGGCACTGCATGGCCAACTTAAAACACTTGTTATAAACGAACCAGAAATCTGATTTTTAAAATACATTTTTCATTTTAACTGTGTTTTAGCATAAGCTTGTTAATCCTAAAAGAATGGATTGTGCTTTTAAGAACATAGGTCTTATGTATTTGTCATGAATCAACAAAACAGCTTTTAAAAAAGGACTAATTGGAACAAGTGGGTGGCACTGGCTTAATGCTGTTAATGTTTCTAAACGAATTTACATTTAGATCATATATTGGATTCATATTAAGATACCTCCAAAGCACTGTTTTATAGAAAGATCTGATTTCAATAAATATTTTTGTATTTTACATGGGCCAGTTTATGTCTGCTATTTACACTATTATTTCCTATAGACAATACACACTATCTTTGTATTTTTTTGTATTTTTGTTTTGTTTTACTGGTTTTGCTTCTTGATGGTAATACTCTATTTGGTTTGGGATGTTTTCCACACTTTAGTATTTGTATAAGAAACTGGTCCATGTAAGTACTTTCCATGTTTTCTCTTCAACTGTTTAAAGTGCTTCTCAGATATTTGCCTGTCTGTTTGCCCAACATTGCTTCTAAATCAATAAAGATTCTTTTATTTCTTAAGGAAATTTGCTCACATTTTTTCCCATTGGTTAAAGTGAAGATTTTGTATATTACATGATGCCAATTTAAAAAAAAACCTTAGAAGAAGTGCTTAAGAATAGAATTAGATTGTTTTCCATATATGTTGTCTGTGTGCTACTCTTGTCTCGAACAATAGCCCCATTCGTAAGCTTTGAGTGGCTCAAGGATGACTGCAGAATAAGGGTTCCCTGAGACATGCATCTTTGCCTAGGCTTCAGGTCTGCGTGATTTTATTTGGCAAGTCTGTTTTGAGAGAGAGAGAGAGAGAGAGAGAGAGAGAGAGAGAGAGAGAGAGAGAGAGAGAGAGAGAGAGAATGAGAATATGAGAGAGAGAATGAGAATGAATATATATGTGTGTGAGTGTGAGAGTGAGAGTGTGTAAGCAGGCGAGCATAAGCACTTTTGTGGAATCTCAGTCATAGCTAGTGAGGTAAATAGTAATCTAGGATATTTATTTCATAGTAAATCTTTTTGGTACACTTTTCTTAATTCCTGAATTGGGGCTAGCATTTCATATCCATAACACAACCTGTCTCTTAGATTAGCTCACACTGGCTTTTTCAATCGCCATGGATTTTCCCAGTCATATTAATTAGTATGTTATGCAAGACAACATAGCAGTTCACCTGGCAGGTTTCTCCGGAGATCCTGAGGTGCCATGACAGTGCACTTAGTTACCACAGCTCTCAACACAGCTAATGTGGGAAACATTGGCCAAGTTCCTGAACTGCTTTAGGGTGTTAGTCTCACAGGTTTCTTCATCTAGGGATCGTGGGGGCTTTCAAATTCTGCTTATTCTTCTTCCCTCTTTCATTTCAGAAATGATAAACACACCTTTGCCTTTCATTTCAGAAATGATAAACACACCTTTGAATATTTTAGAAGGAGCCTGATAAGAAGCCACATGTTTTATTTCAAACCCAAACTTAAATTCAGTGAACAGTGTACCATTTTACATTTCCTGCATATTGTCAGGAAGAATTCTTAGAAGACTCATCTGTTTTGAAGATTATAGCATTACCATCTGTTTGTTTAGGTAGAAAAAAATTCAATTGTTTTGGGTTCACATCTCTTCTTCTACCTGGAAACCAAAATCCTGTCAGTGATCATTATGTCTTGTCTTTGAAATTGGTACAGACATAAGTTAAACCGAATAGTTTCAAATATTTTCTGTATGCACATGCATGTACTTGCATGTGTGTATACTGTGTATGCATGTAAAGGCCACACATCTATGTTAGCTTTCTTGTGTGGTTTCCACCTTATTCTTTGAGACAGGGTCTTCATTCATCTGTAGCTTGCTATTTCTGCTAGACCGACTGGCCAGAGTGCTTGTTGGATCCAGTGACCTCCTCCTTCCTCAGTGCTGCCCTGGGATTGCCAATGTGCACAGTAGATGCGAGGCATGTGAGCATAGCTCCTGGTGCTTATACAACGTGCACCTTACCCACGGAGCTGTCTCTTCAGGGTCTTCAAGTATCTGTTGAGCTTCAAGTGATGTACTTGAAATGGTTTGAATGTAGATCTAAAAGAAATATAAGTAAAGTTACATTAGAAGGTGAGTCAACGGGTTACTCTTTAAAAAACGCATCTTAATTAGCATTTAAAAGGAGTTTCATGTTTCATTATAGATGTCTAATTCTTAGACTGAAAATTATCTTTGGAAGATTTCTGAGTACAAAATTGAAGATTAGTGAAGTTTTATTTTTTATCTATATGGCCATGACATCTTGTAATCTTTTTTATTTTATTTACTTTACTTGGCTTTTGTTTTATTTTATTTTATTTTTTTTTTTAAGACAGGGTTTCTCGACAGTGTTTTTTGTCCTGGGACTCACTTTGTAGACCAGACTGACCTGGAACTCAGAGATCCTCCTGCCTCTGCTTCCTGAGTGCTGGGATCAAATGTGTTCCCCCCACACCCCCAATCTTTAAATTTCCTATTGCTCCTGTGGCTCTGAAACCTTTTCACAAGGTTGGGTGTTTTTAGTGATAGAGCGTTTCCTTAGCATGTATCAGGCCCTGAGATCAGTTTGCAGTGATGGAGGTGAGGGCGCAGGTTGGCTGTGGGGATTCGCAACAGTCAGGCCCCGTGCCACACAGTCCTTTAATTGCAGCAGTTGGGACACAAACAGTGTTCTGCGAGTTGAAGCCCAGCCTGGACTACACAGTGAGTTTAAGTTAAGCAAGATGGCACAGTGAGACCCTGTCTCAAAAAAACATTCCCCAAATACAGTTTCTTTACTCGGAAACATTTTCATTGTAGTATTAAGTCTACATTAGTCGGATAGCTGAACTCAACACTGGCCTACATAAGGAGTATTTCTTTCCTTCAGGACACACTCCTATTGACATCAACTGTTTCAGTGGTAGAGCAGCACATCCAGAATCAGCCCTTGGAAGGTGGAGGCAGATCAGGATTTCTGGGTCATCTGTAGCCACATAGCAAATTTGAGTCCAATTTGGACTGCATAAGATCCTGTTTCAAAAACAGCAAAGAATAAAGTAAAACAACTTTTTTAAAAATCAGATTTTGTTTCAATTACTTACAGATTCTCTTAAAGTTGAATTTATACAATCAGTAGCTATTGTAAATTAGTATTTCATATACTAATTGGGCATTTTAAGTAAGTGAGTGCATCTAGAAAGATCTTTGTATTAGTGGAATTGCCTTTTTGATCTGCTCTGGGAATATTTGTCTTACATGAAAGCCTTATTGGCAGTATTTATGAAAGTCATCTCAGTATTAGGTCAAACACCCAATTTGGAAAAGAGAAGACTGCTGAGACTTTTTGCCAAAATAAGAAATTAATCTGCTAATGAATTTTTTAAAATTCAAGGGGTATTAAACCCAAGGCTTAATACTTTATGATATGTGTCACGTAATAGTATATAGCCTGGGTGGTAATGTGGGAAATTGAAGGGGTGGAGTTATTGCGGACTCTTTAGTACCATCTGTTCTCAAGTCAAATCCAGCATCATCAACTCTCTGGATTCTTAATAGAAGGCAATTTAAAATGACCATCCGGTTGGCAGCCAAAGTCAATGTCAAGATGTTTATAAACTCCAGATTGCATCTTGTTTCCAGTTACTGACCCAGAGTCTGGCAGTCAGAGTAGAGCTTGGTAGATTTTGTGATTGCAGAGCATAGGCAGCACTGCATTGCAGCCTCCTCTTTCTCTTTCTTTTCTTTTTTCTCTATATGAGTTTTTGCCTATGTGTATGTATGTGTACCACCTGTGTGTCTTTTGAATGTGGAATAAAGAAGGGGGTGTCAGATCCCCTGGGGCAGTAGTCATGAATGGTTGTGAGCTACCATGTGGATGCAGGGAATCAAACCCAGATCCTCTGAACAGGTAGTTCTGCTCTTAACTCTAATTCCCATCATTCTTATTTTGGCATAATCCTAATGGATTTATTTAATCCTAATGGACTTATCTACCTCTGGTAGAGTTCAACCCCTGAAAGAAAACTTAAGCAACACAAGGCAGGGAGTGGAGAGTGGGGAATACTATTAAATGGTGTTTCAGCATCCTGATTCTCTTGCCAAGTGTCCTAGCTCTCCATCCCTCCCTGCAGTCATAGTAGATTTTTTATAATCAGCTTCTGGACTCTCGCTCCTGGGTCCTAGGGAAACCTTCCATTGAACATCTTCAGAGTCATTAGCTTTGCTCTTTTAAATTTGTTTTAATAAATAAAGTATTTCTTTCAAACTGGAGATGGAAGAAAAGACCTTAATCCAAAAAAACTCCAAAGTCTGCATTCATAAAGGGAGCTATTACTCTGTATTATAATGTATAATGTATAACACTTGGTATTATAATGTATAATGTATAATGCTATTCATTAGCCTTGTTCTTTTTATGAACATTTATCTCATCTTAACAAACATATTTATCTATCCCAGATGCTACCTTTTCTTTATGTCCCTATTCTAAGCACCCCATGCTGTCTTTTTCTTAATCTTAAATTTATAAAGAACTCTCTCCTTAGTCCTTGATGTTGTGACTGATAGTTCGCTGTTCACTTGTCTGCAGCAGTTTGAATCATGCCTGGTCCTGCCCACGTTAGGATTCTATAGGCATTGTTTTCAAATTCCTCTAATATATTTAACCTTTTCACGACAATGGGAGCCTCCTTCCTGAGCCGTGACTCCATCTTCCACCGCTTTTCCTACTTCTATTTTTATAACTTAGTCCCTCAAATACTAGTATTCCTAGGAGTTTTCTCTCTGGTCCCTTTTCAGTTTACTCATTCCAGTTAATTGACATTTTGTTTGGGACCCAAACACCTTGTTTTCTTGGTATTTTAAATATGCTCCACAGACTAAGGGTTTTCTTTGTGATGGTTTCCCACATACTCATTCTTGCTGCCGCTCTTTCCCCTCCCCCTTTCATGCTTTCTTGTCACACGCATTACATTTCTCCCTTAAAAATTGCTTTCTCCCTCTCATTGTCTAGTTTCATGACTGTATACAAACTAAAATATAGTATCTGAGTATCAAAGAAATTGTGCTGTTTGTCTTTGAGCCTGTCTTTTTTTTTTTTTTTTTTTTTTTGTTTTTTTTGAGCTGGGGACCAACCCAGGGCCTTGCGCTCCTAGGCAAGCATCTACCACTGAGCTAAATCCCCAACTCGAGCCTGTCTTATTTTGCTCAACATGCTAACATTAGTTTGATCAATTAGACTTAAAATGAAATGATTCTACTTTATAGCCAAATAAAATGCCATTGGGTATATGCACCACATTTTCTTTATCTAGTCACCTTTCCATAGACATCTAGGCTGGTTCCTACTGTGAATGTGTTTACTACTATGTACGGTGCAGCAGTAAATGCAGATGTCCAGGTATTTGTGTAGGATAGACCCCTTTAGCTTGGAACACAAACATCTTAAATTCAACCCCAAACTGAGTATCTCCCTTTTCTACATATCACCCTTTTACAATCTTTCCCACTCATCTTCAATAAGTATGAATGCAACAAGACTAAAATCCACCACTATAGCGAAGGGCACCAGCATTGGCGTAAACACTCGTGTGGCATTGAAAGCATCCTGTTATTGTGGCCTGTTAAGCTCCTCATATCCATTTTTGCCAATTTTACCTTCTAAATGGGTCAGTGGTCTCTCTACTGCACCTACACATCATGAACCCAGTTCGGGACTATGTTACTGATCTCGTGGATGCTGGCAATAGAGGCGGCTCCTAGCTTACTACCTAGTCTTCCATCTGCGATTCTGGAATGTACCCTGATTGAATTCCTGTTACTGTTTGTTTTTCCAGTGGGATAAGGCAGAACCACCGAAGAGTGTTCTTTTGTGAGCTGGTCTTAAATACACTTTTTCTGGCTTCCATCCATTGTTGTATGTCACCTTCCTTGGCATTGCTCCTGGAGTTTTTATGTTTTCTTACTGTCCACGTTTTTGTCTGCTTATATTTGTTATTGCTGTTTTGTTTTGTTTTGTTTTTCTCTACAGGGTTTCTCTGGATAGCCCTGACTGTCCTGGAACTCACTCTGTAGATCAGGTTGGCCTCAAACTCAAGAGATCCACCTGCCTCTACCTCCTGAGTGTTGGGATTAAAAGTGTGCACCCCGCCCCCACCACCTGGCTCTCTGCACTGTTTCTTACACCTGCAATGCCCTCCCATTATCTACATAGTCAGTTACAATTAATGGTTAGTTCTTTGTCTTAAAAACTCACATCAAATTCTGCCTTTCCAAAGTGTCTTACTTAACTAAACTGAGTTGACTAGGTCCCTGAAATATTTCCATGATACTTTGGGTATTGCTTGTCCCACCGTAGCACATCTTGAATTTCTAACTACTGATTTCTGTGTTTGACTCTCACACTATACTACATATCTTATTTTTAAGTAATCATACTGTGTTTTATTATAGCATTACATACATAGATTGCATTATATGCTGTTCTCATTTCTTCTTCCCAGTACCTTCCTGTCCTTCCTGTTCCCTCTTGCTGAGCCCTTCTGACAAATAGCTCTCCTGCTTTCATGGCATCCGATTAGCCTTTACCTATAGACCACACATCTTACCATTTCCTTCCTCTTTAGAAGCTTTCTCACCCCTCATGTGTTCTCCTTTCCTTTCTATTTACACACACACTTAAATCTGCATATCAAAAGTAATATTTTACTGAGTCTGGCTTATTTTGGTTAAGATAATGATCTTCAGTTGCAGATTTTCCAGCAAATGACACAATTGCACTTTTTTATTTTTTATTTATTTATTTTTTTTTTTTTGGAGCTGGGGACCGAAGCCAGGGCCTTGCGCTTCCTAGGCAAGCGCTCTACCACTGAGCTAAATCCCCAACCCCCTCAATTTCACTTTTTAAATGGCTGCATAAAATTCATATATATATATATATATATTCATTCAGTTTCCTTATCTATTTACTTGTTGGACATCTGAGTTAGGTCTTAATACATCTTGTGACAGTGCTGTAGTAAATATGAATGTACAAGAATCTCTGACTTTGATTTCCTTTATTGGATACCTACTCAGGAGTGGGATAGCTGCCTTATATGGTAATCCTGTTATTAAGGTTTTTGTTTTGTTTTTATATACTAAATTATATTCTCTGGATACATAAGCAGTAGTGAAATTCCTGGATCACTGTATGTATATGTGGCATTTCTCTTTTTAATTTTTAGATTGTTTCTTTGAAAATTTGATATACTTATATATTGTCTTCTCATCAGAACTCTCTTGCAACTTTGTATTTCCCTCCCATTTCTATCAACGTGCTCCCTTCCTGACTTGTCCCTTTTCCAGATCCATCCATCCCTCCCTCCCTCCCTCCCTCTTCCCTCTCTCTCTCTCTCTCTCTCTCTCTCTCTCTTTCTTTCGAAACTTGATACTGATTTCCATGCTTGCTAAACCAAACATTCCTACCAGTAATGATAAATACTACTTTTTTCCTCGACTACATACATGTGATGAAGCCAGCAGTTAATGCCAACAGGGTCAGATTATCTTTCCTTTATTAAGTGAGCTCACATCCTATGCATTGAGCTCTGTATCTGCTTTATACAGCTGTTTATTTGCTGAGTTAGTGCTCTCTAACATTCAGGATGCAATGTGATAGTTGGCTCTTAAAGTTCTAGGCTGATCAAGGGCAAACAAATTTCTAGAAGAAGCCTGGGAGTGTGTGATCACTATACGTATTTCCCCCCAATGACTGCTTTTTTATGAAGGGGAACTGCATGAAATTACTGGTTTTTTTTGTTGTTTTGGGGTTTTTTTTGTTGTTGATTTTAAAAAAAAAAACTTTTGAGGGTCAACTCATTAGATATCATATGTCACTACTGATAATGAATGCCAATGACTTGTTATTTTGATGTAAAATTCTGTATATGAGGGAAGGGCTGTCAGTTTAACTTAAAATTGAGACATATGAAATGCCATTGTGTCTGTTCTCAATTGTCCTTTCTCCACATCCAGCTCAAGACTGCAGTGCAGATGAAGACAACTTCCTTGTGCCCATAGCGGTGGGAGCAGCCCTGGGAGGAGTACTTATTCTAGTGTTGCTGGCTTATTTTATTGGTCTCAAGCGCCATCATACTGGATATGAGCAATTTTAGCACCTACAATCTGATTGAATATATTACAAAATACATACAAATAACAAAGTTGTCTTACCTGTCAGTTTATGAAACACTTTGCTACTTAAGACAGACTCCTTGGAACTTTTATTTGGAAATCAGTCCCCACAATTTGATATAAGGCTTTTTTTTTTTTTGAAAAAAAAACAAAAACAAAAAAACCCAAAAAAACAAAAAACAAAAAAATCATTCTCTGATCTGCTTAAAATGCAGACTGGCTTTAAAAAAAGGAGAAAATGAACACACGTGTGTGATGTTTTAAGGTCTGTCTTAAGAAGCTTTGGCCAAATTGGGATCCTAACCTAAATGCCTTAAACTTATTAACATGACCGTTATAAGAAAAGATATATGGAGTTGTATCTTACTGGAATTAATAAACACTGCTTCACCACCGGTGTTCTGTTTCAATTTGTAACAGCTGTCCTAATTTAAACTCACCACTACTGTGCCTTTGCATATACTTAAGATACCTATCAGATATGCCAGAGTTGCTTTTTAGGGGGGTGAAGTAGAGCCCTTAGGGCCATCCACATTTTTTAAAAAATAAGATCTTAAGAGGAACCAGAGGGCTTTTGTTTGTTTGTTTGTTTGTTTTTGAAACAGGGATTCTCTGTGTGGCCCTTGTTGTCCTGGAAGTCACTCTGTAGACCAGGTTGGCCTTGGACTTGGCAGAGATCCACCTGCCTCTGTCTCCGGAATGCTAAAATTAAGGCATGTGGTGTCACTGCCCAGCTAAGTATTACATTTTTGAAAAGATTATGACTTGATGCCTTTTGAGTTCAAGTTAAATATGAAATTGATTCTCAAACTTGTGATTTTTCATAGGTTAAAAACAGGCTCAGGAGGCTAGAACAGAGCTTGGACTGACTTCTTAATTAGAAGGGTTTTTTTAGGGAGGGGGTGGTGGTGGTTGGTGGTGTGAAAGAGTCTTTCTGTAGCTCTGGCTGATCTGGTAGTTACTATGTAGTCCAGGCTGCCTTCAAGCTCAGATCCAACTGCCTTGGCTGGCCAAATGCTAAGGTCACAGGCATTTGACCATTCCCATCCTGGGCTTTTAAGAAAAATGTTTCTTTTTCAGCAATATAGACTGAAAGGATTCAAACAGTTAACCACTTGCCTCGCTCTCTTTCTCTTTGGATGCCTGGTTAGCACTGAAGGATAGCGGATTCTATGAACTAATTAGGACAGATTGTGTTGTGTTTCTCTACCTCATCTTGTTGATCTCTGGAGCATTAAAATCTATTTAGTGTTGTCATCAGACTGGTACTTATGAAATGTAAGCTAACAGCAATCTCAGAAGGGAGGCACTGAAGCACAGCGGCTATGCTCTTGCTTCTCTAAGACAGCCGCTGTGGGGCACAGCGCTGAGAGGGGTGGAGAGAGAGGCTGTTGGCATTCAAATGAGCCAGGCAGCTAGTCCAGATTGAAACATTTTCCTGGTAAAAGTGAAGTGCTGAAGGAATCCATAAATAAATCAGAGGATTTAACAAATGAGACCATGTACACACTGAAATGATCATTAATTCATTTTAATGTGTATATTGACTTGCTCAGAGTTTCTGTCACGTACTAATTAACAGTGAAAATGTGTTTAGGTTTCCAGCTGTCAGTGTCTGTTAGGGAGCTTTCTGGAAAACAGTAGTCCTCCAAAAAAAAAAAAGGCTAATTGTAGTTACTGAAATCGACATTATGTATTTTCAGAACCATGACAATGTTTGTGTGAGTGACAAAAGTGTAAGAGAAAATCTCAGATAACAAAAACCATTTTCATTTATTCATGGCTTTAGCCTTGTACGGAAAAGACCTTGGCAATTAGGTACTCCTGAAGTCCGGAGCTGTGTGGAGAGGGACGTGACTTCCTCGCTGTTACATGTTCAGCAGCAATGAAACCATCAGTATTTGGATTAAATAATCCAATCACTCAGTAGTAAAATGATGATTGATTAAAACTTGAACTTCTAAATTCAAAGGTTGGCACTTTGAGAGGTGTCCTTTGTTTTGCTTCAGTCGTTTTGAAATAAGGAATATAGGCCTTCTCAGTTGTCCACTGAGACACAACTGTTAGGATTCCCGTGTTGTCAAAACTCAAGCCTCTTTGGATCAGACATACAGGAGGAAAAGGGGAGGGACTGAGTAATTGTGGATCACTATTTAGTCCTGCAGTACCACATAATGTAAGTATTAGTAGAAGGAAGGAGAGGCCCAGCTTAAATAACCTGACAGACTCTTCAAGAAGTTATTACTTCAAAGATGCTGATTTCCAATTCAGCTAGTTATGTCTTGCGTAGAGTTTAGTGTCCACATTGCTCATACTTGTTCTGGTGATTTCGCGTGATGGACTTGCATGCCTTTGATACTACTATTCTTCACCATGGCCATCAGTAAGTGGAAAGAATTACTTGTAACTTGTGAGCTACCTGATGCCTGTGTGAAGAAAAAATGTTAGCTAGAGAGGTCACTAAGCATATTTGTTGGTCTTGCAGAGGATCTGGGATCGATTCCCAGCACCCACCCGTAACTTAAGTTCTGAGGATCCGTTGCCAGTTCTTCTGGCCTCCAGGGCACTGAACACGTGGTATATAGCACACACAAAGGCAAACGACCTGCATAATATACAAATACATTAGTCTTTTAAAAGCTGTAGCACATTAACTTGATCGTGTCTATCTTGTTTAGAAGTTTTGTTTTTTTTTTTTCTTTTCCAAATGTGCTTGGTATGGAATCCAAGAGCCTTAGGCACGATAGACAAGCACTCTAGCACTGAGCTAGCATCCATCCCTTTCCCACTTAAAACTTTCAAGTCTACATGTGGCGAGGGAGAAAGAGCTTGGGGAGGTGCAGAGGCAGTAATTTCCCCAGTGCCATCAGGCAACTGGAAAGTTGTGTAAGCTAGTAGTATAACTCCATATTGTCTAAGCTAAGTTCAGAATGTGAACCCTTTCCCAGTTTTGCTTTCTGCACTGACTTTTTTTTTTACACAAAATGTTAAGAAATATCTTGCTGTGCAATGCTCAGGTGGATGTTGCGAAAATAAGTAATGCTCTAAAGGAAACGATAGTGTGTGTCTACACTCTCGATGCTTCGGTTTGCGTCTTTGTCTCACTGTATCCTTTACTAATTTCCTTTCTTTGCTGTCTGTCTGTTCTTTTCTAACAGCTGAAGAATGTGCTGCTGACTCTGACCTCAACTTTCTTATTCCTGTTGCAGTGGGTGTGGCCTTGGGCTTCCTTATAATTGCTGTGTTTATATCTTACATGATTGGAAGACGGAAAAGTCGTACTGGTTATCAGTCTGTATAATCAAACCAGTCTAGTGCTTCCATTGGCCAAAAGCCAAGAATCGCTGTGCGATAAATAGGATTCACAGACTGACTTCAGTGAGTTGCAAGCTGGCTTGGGCATGAGTAGAACTTTAAAAATGTATTAGGACCAGTCTTTATTTCCATCATTTTCTTATCCGTTAAGATGTAATTGAAAGAAAACTTACGACTTAGACTGTCTTTTTAAAGTAAATAATTTTAAGCATTTGGATCCAATTTTGGAAGCATTTCTACTGAAGTATAATTTTATATGTTGCCATTAGTTGTATTTTGCTACTTTGATGTTATTTGCAAAATCAGAGCTGATGGAGAATGTCACTTGCTTCCTGAAATAAGTTTTGAAACATAATGAGTTTAGCTCATAATGAGAATGACTTTCTGCACTTTCTAAGGTGGATTGTTTAAATCTGTGTAATTCTGTTACTTTAAAAAGGGCCTGGGGGCTGGAGAGATGGCTCAGTCATTGAAGGCTAGGCTCACAACCAAAAATCAAAAGAGGTCTGGGATGTAACCCAGTGGTACTGCATGCATATGTGAAGTTCTGGATTCCGGCCTCCCAACTTTGAAAGTAGCATTTTAGACAAACTACACTCAACAGAAAATTCTGCCTATTTCTCCATTACTGTTAGAGCTACTATATTTTAAGAAGCAATTTTTTGTTTGTTTTTTTGGCTTCTGCCGTTTGGGATGTATTGATTATATTAAACCTGACATTTTTACTGCAAGATGAAGCAATACTGTTTGTGTTTTTTAAGGTGTTGATTTAGAGTAGGCTATGTTTCTTTAAGGATATAATTTAGAATTGTTTCCTGGGTTTAACTTGTTCGGAAAGTGAATTCATCCGGCACTAACAAAAAGAAAAACCCCTCTGTATACTTTTTGTGCCTCAGTGAGTTCAAAAATTGATATTTCTAATGCACTGACTTTTTCCTCTCACAGTGGCAAGTGCTAACTGTGGAATCTAGTGGACCCTGACTGTCATCTGTCAGGTGGCTGCCTAACCAAAGCTTGCCTGGGGTGATCTTACAAATGTATTGATCTTCATAGAGACTTGTATCCCTGTAGGAGCCATATGTGGCTGTGGCTTCTGGAGTAAGGTAGTAGACACTACTTATCCTTATGTTTGTTGGCTCTTTAGCCACTGAGTTACTTTGGATGTTAAATACTGTGCATGTTTATGTCCCAGATGTCAGCTTTGCACACCTCATGCTAGCACGAGGCAGACATTGAATTTTCTCCAGCTATTTTCTCTCTACTAAGAACTGAGGAGTCCAAAGATCTGCTTTCACTTCAGAGATTTTAGTCAAGCCTAAAATATTGATCTTAAGTCCAAGTCAGTGGTTCTCAACCTGTTGGTTTTGACTCATTAACAAGCCCGTCTCCAAAAATATTTATATTATAGTCCGTAACAGTAGCTAAATTGGTTATGAAGTGGCAACAAAAATGTTTCATGGTTGGGGGGTCAGCACAACATGAGGAACTGTATTAAAGGGTCGCAGCATTAGGAAGGTTGAGGACCACTGGGCTAAGTGATGTTAGTTTGGGAGCAGATCCCACAATCAAATCCCAATCTACCTCTCAGCACACTGCAGCTGCTCACCAGTGTGCTGCTGCCACCAGCTGCTGCCAGGGTATTTTACCATTAACCACAGTTACAAAATCCTATTAAAAAGAAAGCAGGTTTGCCAAGATGCTTTCCTGCTATCTTATCTCTGTTCATCTCCAAAGCAGAGACACCCAACTGTGTAGAATGCTGGGTAACTCAATCCCTCTCCTTTAGCAGAGTCAAATGCTCCATTTGCTCTAAAAGATACAGAACGGCTTTTAACAAAATGTCCTCCAAAGGCTTCTGCCTATTTGTTATTTAGCAAAAGTCATTTAGCCAAAATTCAGGTACTGTAAAGAACAGTGGCTTCCTTTCAATATATATTTTGGATATTATTTAGAAGCCTAATTAATTAAATGGACTTTTTGGCTTGCTAAGTAGATGGCTTGAATATTCAGAGAGATTCCAAAAATATGGGTATATTCAAAACCTTCTACTTTTTGAGCAGGAAGCTAATGTAATTCTTCATTAGGTATTATGGCTTTATATTAGGCAATTAGCAGACATGTCTTTTATTCACTGAGCATTAAAATACAAAATTATAGGAGGTTAAAAAAGTTGCTTCAATTCCGATGAAGTTCAAAGTCTGTGAACTGAGTGGAGTGTTCAATTAGCTTTGCTTTGTAAGTTCGTGTTATCCCAATGTAACAGTGGATCAGACTAAGACTTTGATCACACTTATGGATGGTGAATCATTTTCTACCTAATCCTCTTTGGGAGAACTGATGCTTGCTGTTCTTTCAAGTTTTGGATTTGTCCATTTAAGGAACTAATGGATCCAGGGAAAATAAAGTATACTGTGGTATTCTTGTTTGATCTCATATGTATGATTTTAGATCGATGCATTAACGCTAATAAAGGTGATACATTCCATGCCACCATGGATAACCTCATTTCTGTGTGCACAGCCTTAAGAGCTTAGATTGATTTATATCTTTAAATCCATTTGATGTGTCGCATGAATCATGATCTCAAAGGTCTGCAACTTAACTCAAGTCCCATTATAAGGAAACTACTAGAACCTTTAAAATCAACAATTAAGATATGAGAGCCTACATATTCATGAAAATACCAAGAAAATACCCAGAACAAAATGTATGCACCAACAATTCTAAGAACTTAATAAATTTACTTACATGTTTGTGAATACCAATGACCTGTACTCATTACTGAAGTACATTCTCATGAATAGATGCTTTCCTGCAGGAGTAGGAGAGGAGCTGAAAGGTACCTTAAATTCTTTACAAGACCTATACTCACTTGGATGAGTACATTAGATAATACATAAATATATTTCTTACTGTTTGCATTAATTTGGATATCGGGAGAAGGAATTTAGCATTGTTTCTCAGTTCTTAAGTGTTAGCATCCCATTTATTGATTGCTACATGTTTTATCCCCATCCTCTGTTCTTTTCTGGGACATGATCACACATAACCCGGGCTGGGGTTTTGAACCCCTGAGCCTCCTGCTTCTAACTCCTGGGTACTGATGTTAAAGGCAGCACTGCCACATGCAACTTTAGTTGGAAAAGTGGCTCTACACAGGATTTGCGGGACTCGTTAGGGAAGGGAGTCTCAACAGAATAGTTCTTGTTTCATCCCCTGTACTGAATGTATTCACAATTCAATCCTTAAGAGCACAGCTAGCAAGAATACTCCATGTATGTTGCCTGTAAGGGTTCCTATGGATCTAAGTCAACTTGAAGGATCACCCTTTAAGTTCAGTGTGTAATCCCTGAAAGCTACTACTGTCTTTAGAACTTTGAGGAAATATTTCCTCTTCTCCATTACTTTTATTGTTTATGTATTTTTAGGCCACTGTAAATTTGGATCACTTTGTTTCAAGAGGAATGCACAATGAACAACAAATTTTGGTACACAGTGTTTTTTTTTTCCCCTTGAAACAGGGTTTCTCTGTGTAACAAAACTAGCTGTCCTGGAACTTCCTCTGGCCTTAACCTCACAGATCCATCTGACTCTGTGCTGGGATTAAAGGTCTGTGCTGCCTGAATGGGAATTGTGGCATGGACATCACCTGCCTTTATTTCTCCCACAATGCCTTTTTTATAGCAAAGAAACCAGTTACTTTTCTCAATACAAAGGCTCACTATGTAGTTCTGGATGGCCTCAAACTTCACAGAGATTCTCCTGCCTCCCTAGTGCTGAGATTAAAGGTGTGCACCACCACCACCACCACCACCAGATAGCAACTCTAGTTTCAGTGAGCAGCTCCAGTGCTAAGCTCCCAACCCACACTGTGTCATTCAGGACAGTAATCCTCAGGTTGCGAATTATCGTTCCCAGTTCACAGAAGTGAGGTCACTGAAGCATTGAAGTTAGCGGCCAAGCTGATATCCGAGTTCAGGTTCGTCTGCCTCCACAGCCCATGCCATTTAGCATTATACATCCTCCTCCTCTAAGAAGCTTTAGGCTTAGAGAGCATTTGCCTTGTATTAGTCACAGAAATCTGACTTTTGTGCTCTACCAGCTTGCCGTTAATCAATCCATAAATACTCTTCATTATCCTTGAGTTTGGAAGGGTGGGTGACTTTTGTGGCAGCATGCCTTTTGAAAGCGCGGTGCCAGGTTGCAGTGTGCCTTATTACTCATGTTAAGCTTTGGGCACCATTTTTTCCAAGCTAGCCTCATCCATTTATTCTGATCACGTATCATTATCATTCTGCCCTCAGATTCTTCTGCATCATGAATCATTTTGACGGTGCATTAGTGTGTTTAAGAAACTAAATGGAACTCTCTCTGTCCTCGCTTTCCTTAATGTCACTCCTATCCCAGAGTCATGCCTTGGATTTAAGTGCACTATAGCTAGGACACTTGGCAGTTTGAGCCCTGATACACAGCTCCTACTCCCAAATCTAGGGCAGTTTTGAAAGAGTTTCAAGAGATGCTTACCTTCATATTTAAACTTCTAGCTCTGATCTGTAGCATATCTTCTCTAGTACATCCCTGAACTCCTTTGTAGCCATGTTGACCCTCCACAACCCCCAAGGGTGCTTTCGTCTCAAGGTCCTTGTTCTTTCTCTGCATTCTGTCTGGAAAGGTTATTCCCTAGCTCCCTTCATAGTTTGTCCTCCCACCCCAGTCAAGTCTCTTTGAACTGTCATCTTGTCAATAAAGCATTCCCTGCCCAGCCTGTTTAAAATGGCACTTCAGGGCTGAGGAGATGGCTCAGTGGGTAATAGCACTTGCTGTGCAAGCTTAAGGGTCTGCATTGGAAGCCCTAGCTGGGTACGTCCATGCATACTTACTCATAACCCCAGCACTGGAGAGCAGAGACAGGCAGATACGGGAAGAGTTCCCTGGCCAGCCAGTGGAGCTGAAATGGCAAACTTCAGGACAGTAAGAAACTCCATAATTTTTTGTTATTTTTGTTCTGTGTTGTGTGGGTGTGTATTATTTCATTTTGTTTTGAAAATTTTAATCTTACTGTTTTTTATTTGTTTTGATTGAAGGAGGGAGAAAGATGAGTCGGAAGAATAGAAACATGATAAAAATATATTGTATGAAAATAGAGAAACCGGGAATAAGGAAATACACACACACTCACACAGATGACATTCCTATGACTTTCCATTCCCCCTACCTTATGTCACTTAACTCCATCAGATATGCTGTGTCTCTTTCTCGTTAATGTGTATTTCAAGTGTGTTTCCCTCTAGAAGATGAATTTACTGAGGACAGGCATTATTGGTGAATCTGCTATTCTGTTCCAATCCCTAAAATACTGCCTGGTATATAATTTGCACAGGAAAAAAATTATTGAATGACTGAGCAATCATCTTATGCAATCGGCTAAACATTTATTAAGCACCAAATGCCTTATTCCATCAAGTCTAACATCTATCAATTATAAGATCAATATTGCCAATTATAATGAGGCCATAAGAGGCCTGCTGATTTCAAAGATGTTAAAATTGAAATAAAAAGGATTTTAGAATTGATATTTTCTAGGCACCATGGAATGTACTTTACATAGACTATGTCATTCACCACTAAACATTATCTAAAGAAAGGATAGCTAACTATAAATATACCGTCTATATTATGGAAGCAGATCAAGCCATGGTCCTTATATACTCTTATTACAGACTTTCAATTAAACAACATACCAGTTCTCTTTTGAAACTTGTTACTACATTTTTGTTTGGTGTACATGCATGCATCTGTGTGCAGAGGTCAGAGGACCACTTGTGAGACTTGGTTCTCCCTCCACCATAAAAAATCTGAAGAATCAAGTGCAGGTCGCCAGGCTTGGTGCCAGTTGTGCTCAGCCACTGAGCTACCTCATCGACCTTCTTCTGAATGTGTGAGCTGGAGACGTGGTTCAGCAGATAAGAGCACTGGCTGCATTTGCAGAGGACCTGGGTAGATTCCCAGCACCCACAGGGCATCTCCCCACCAGCCTTAACTCCAGTCCCAGAGGATCCGCTCTCATGGTCCCATTTCTAGTTTCATGACCAAAACCAGAAACATATAAAGTTAAATTGTGTACTTTTACTAGGATCCACAGGAGAGAAAATGTGCTTCTTTTTGATGTGTGTATGTGGGATAATTGCTTGCTATGCCACTTAACATAATTTCTAGTTCTACTTATTTTTCAGTAAATTGTATTTCTTTTTTTACAGACTTATTTTTATTTGTATGTATACGCGTACCCTTGTGTGGTGCGTGCATGAATGAGAATGCAGGTATCTGTGGAGGTCAGAAGTGGGTGTTAGATCCCCAGGAGCTAAAGTTACAGGTGGATGTGAGCTCAGGTCCTCTGAAAGAGTAGCAGGTACTTTTAATGGTTGGCCTCCTCTCCAACACCGTGATTTCATTTTTAAAAAAAGAGGCAACAAAAAAATCCATTGTATATTGAAAATTTTTCTTAATCCATTGATCTGATTCTATTTCTTAGCTAATATGAAGAGTACAGCAATATACATGGATGTGTGGTCTCTGTGGTAGGGCTTACAGTCTCTCTCTACACACACACACACATACACAAACACACACACACACACACACACACAATTCTCTTCTTTTCCCCTCCCTCTCTATTCTGACCACAGTTTTCCCTCCTCCCTCCTCCCATTCTCCCCCCACCTCTCCTTTGCCTTCTCCCCCAGAAAGAATGGCCTCCCATGGATGTCGATTTACCATGGCGATCAAGTTTCAGTAAGACTAGGCACCTCTTCTCATATTGAGGCTGAATGAGGCACCCAGTAGGGCAGGGGTCTCTAGAGCAGGCAAAAGACTCAGAGATAGCTTCTGCTCCTTGTGTTAGGAGTCTTACAAGAAGACCAAGCTACATAATTGTAACATATGCAGAGGGCCTATGTCAGACCCATGCAGGCTTCCTGGTTGGTGGTTCAGTCTCTGTGAGACCCTATGAGCCCAGGTTGAGTTTGTGGGTTTTCTTGTGATATCATTGAACCTTATGGCTCCTATAGCCTTTCCCTCCTTCCACAGGATTTTCTGTGCTCTGCTTAATGTTTGACTGTGGGTATCTACATCTGTCTTCATCAATTGCTGGGTGAAGCCTTTTTGATAACAACTGGACAAGGCACCAATCTATGAGTATAGCAGAATATCATTAGGAATAATTGTCTATCCTAGGTCTCTTGGCTATCCATCTTCTGCATCCCAGCCTTCCAGGCAGTGTCAGGGATGGTCTTATGGCATGGGTCTCAAGCTGGACCAGTCATTGGTGGGACACTCCCATAATTTCTGCTCTACCTTTACCCTAGTACATCTCGTAGGTAGGACCAATTTGTATCTTTAGTGTTATGACTGGATCATATGATAGTTGTATTTTTTAGTCTCTTGGGGCCCTTCACAGTTGATTTGTGTACTGGCCACACCAGTTGATATCCCCAATAGCAGTGTGTAAGGCTTTCTCTGTTCTTAAATCCTCTCCAGCATTTGTCATTATCAATTTTCTTTTGTCATTATCTATTTTCTTGGTGGTGGTCTGGGATAAGATCGAATCTCACTGTAGTTTTAATTTCCATTTTCCAGATGGCTAAAGGAAGAACATACTACTTCTTGTGTCACTTCTAATTCCAAAAAGGAGCCTGCATCTGTAGCTTCTGGAATTTTCTCTTTTATTTATTTACATCCCAAATGCTGCTCTTGGTCCTGGTCCCTCCTTCCCAGAGTCCCTTCTTCCATGCCCCCTCCCGTTCTCCTCACCCTGGCACATCAAGTCTCTCTGCCAGATTAGGAACATCTGAAGCCAGACAACGCAGTCATGGAGATTGAACTGCACAACTCCTAAATAGTGTGCTGTGAGGCCTTGGTCCAGCCTGTGTATGTTCTTTGGCTGATGGTTCAGTCTCTGAAAGCTACCATGGGTCCAGGTTAGTTGACTCTGTTAGTCTTCCTGTGGGGTTCCCTTTTCCTTCAGCTCCTTCAATCCTTCCCTCAACTCTTCAGACCTCCATGCAATGTCTGGCTGTGGGTATCTGCATCTGTTTCACCCTCAGAGGATAGTTATGCTAGGCTCTTGTCTGCAAGCATAACAGAGTATCAATAATAGTGTCAGGGATTGGTGGTTGCCCATGGGATGGGTTTCAAGTTAATGATATCAGGCTGAATCTTTTCCTTAAAGATGATCATAAGAAGAGGGAGTAGAGAGGGAATAGGGCTGAGATAAGACCCAAATGAACAGAGAAAGTTTATTTAAACCATGTTTAAAAAAAGACTAAATTGTGAAGTTACGCAATGAGTTGCAGAATCCACTTGAAAGATACACACATGAGACTCAAAGGAATAAATAATTTGATTTTATAGCTTCAGCTAAGAGAATACATAGGTGATGAATACCAAGAAGCCACATACTGCTTTACCTCCACTAAAAGGGTAAAAACTAACAAATACTGGGAAAGGTTTAAAAACTGTTGGTGTGGACATATATTTGGGGAAAACAGCATGAAGATTCGTCACAACCAGAAATAGAACTATCACACAATATGGCAGTCCCACCACTGGCTTCAAATCCAGAGAAAACGAGATCAGTATGATTCTACACTTAGGGGTTAGTGTTAATACTATTCACCAGAGCCCAGATATGTAAGCACCCTATGTTTCCATTGGCAAATGAAGTTATGATGAAAATGTGCAGATCACTTCTCGGCCTTTTGGCTAAGATCAAGTGTGGAAAATGTGCAGATGCGCAGTAGAACATTATTCAGTCTCAAAGGAATGCAGTTTGGGACTGAAGAGATGGCCCAGTAATTAAGAACACTGGCTCCACTTTTCCAGAGGTCCCAGGTTCAATTCCCATTGTCCACATTAGCAGCTCGCTTGCATCCGTAACTCCAGTTCCAGGGTATCTTCACCCTCCTCTGACCTCCACAGACAGCTCCCTCACATGGTGAACCACCTGCATGTATACTATTTTTTTTTAAAGTGGAAAGAGGAAAAAATGCAGCTCAGTCATTTGCGGCAATGTGGGTAGAGTTGGAGGTTATGTTACATGAAATGTATCTGGCATAGAAAAAGAATGCCTTATGTTCTCATTGATATGAGCAACCTTAAGAGGTTGTTCCCACAGAAAGTAGGATATTAGGTCATGGCTCCTAGAGTCCTGGAAATGTTTGGGGAGAGGAGAATGGACAGACCATGATTTTAGAGCACAGAGGTAAAGTTGGATAGGGCAAGTATCCTCTAATGCAGTAGCAGAGTGGGATAACTATTGTAAATTACAATTTTGAACATTAAAAAACAAGAAGGGAGAACTTTGAATCCTCATGCTGCAGAGAGATAAATCAATTGCTCTGAACTTATCACTACATATGTACAGCAAAATATGTTAAAACGTCACAGTGTACCCCATTATTATGTATAGTTATGTGTCATTTTTAAAAACAATCTGGGGGTTGGGGATTTAGCTCAATGGTAGAGCGCTTGCCTACGAAGAACAAGGCCCGGGGTTCGGTCCTCAGCTCAATAAAAAAAAAAAAAAAAAAGACAAAATAACAAAAACAATCTGGGCCAAGGAGATAGATGGCCTAGTGGGTAAGAGGCTTACAATGCAAGGATGAGCACTTGGATTTGAGTCCCTAGGACCCATGTAAAATCCAGGCCATCCTGTGTGCCTTTACTCCAGTGCTGTGGGAAAAAGACAGATGGATCTGGGCTTGCTGGTGAAACAGTGGGCTGTTGAAATGGTAGGAAGCAGGGTAGGTGAGAGACCATGTCTCTAGAGGAGGAACCTGAGGTCCTCCTCTAGTCTCTGCTGGTACACAGACCCATACAGACATGCGCATATGGCATGTAGAGCACACACACATCATATATAAAATTAAATGATAAGTTAAAAGTCCACATTTGGATGAATTAAAATGAGAACTGGTGAGTAATAAAATAGTGCTTTTATTGAAATGTGTTATAAAACTAGAATCAAACATTCAGTGATTTTAGTAGACCAACAGTTCAACAGATAAACCATACAGCATGATGTGGTTTTATTTTTATTTATTCTTTTTTGTTTTTTTTTCAGTTTTATTTTTTACTGGATATTTCTTTATTTACATTTCAGATGTTACTCCCTTTCCCAGTTTCCTGTCCATAAGCCCCCTATTCCATCCCCCTCCTCCTTCTTCTATGAGGGTGTTCCCCCCTTCCTGCCCTGACATTCCCCTATACTGGGGGTCCAGCCTTGATGTTTTGATTTTTTTGATGTTTTGTTTTTTTGTTATTTTGAGACAGGGTTTCTCTGTGTAGCTTTGGCTGTGCTGGAACTCACTTTGTAGACCAGGCTGGCCTCAAACTCAGAGATTCATCTGCTTCTGCCTCCATAGTGCTGAGATTAAAGGCACGCATCATCACTGCCTGGCTGATGTGTAGTTTGCTAATTGTTGTTATCTTCAGTCAGTAGGGAAAGAGTAGAACATTGAAAAGAATGCTTAGCTATTAAAACAATAGTTTACTTATTTTGGGGGAAATAGGTTTAGACACCTAACTTCACAGCAGTAAAATAAATGCAAGTAAGCTTAAATAGGTTAAAATTTAAACTACAGAAGATCCCATTTGAACATAGGCAGCTACATATCTTATCTCAAAGATCATAGTAGTGGGGATGTTATGGTACAAACACTTGCTTGGCATGCACAGGGCTGTGAAATAATCCCCAGCAGTACTTGCGCGTGAGTGCACACACACGCACTCGCACACATATGCACACACAACTAAAAAATGACAGTGAAAAAGATATTTCAATATATAAAAATTTATTATTTCTGATCATCTAAGTAACTCCAGACAAAAAGTTAAGCATGGCCATGACAGCAAAACCAAGAGAAAATATTTGTACCCTGAAGTATATGGGTTAGGATAATATCCTTTCTACCAAATACTGACAACAAGAGACAATAGCCATTCCTATGAGTGAACTGCATCCAAGACTTGAATAGGTGAATCAAAGCAGAAAAGCTGCAAACAGACAACACTTGAGAAGATGCTCCATCTTCCTAGCCACAGAGGAATGGAAGTTAAAACAAGATAACTATCAGGGTAAATGTTAAGTTAGAAACATTACCATGTGTGTGATGTGTGAGAGTATATGTGGGACTGATTCTTTCCTTCCACACTTATGTGGGTTCTGAGGGCTCACACCTTGATTACCAGGCTTGCACTACTGTGCTTTACATACCAAGCAATCTCACCAGCCTCCTAGGTTGGTTATATTTTTCAGTGATAATATTTACTTTTGCCTGTGAATCAGAAAACTGCACACTAGTGTAATACTGAGTGAAAGTGAGGATTCTTGTTTTGACAAATAGATTGTGAAACATGCATATGATAGGATATCATATAGCCATTTAAAATCACATTCTCAAATAAGAACAGCAATATGATTATGTCTGTTAAGGAATAATAATAGGCTGAAGATGTGGTCAGTGTGTAGGGTGCTTGCTTAGCAGGTATGAAACACAGTTTGATCCCCAGAACTGCATGTCTGTGTTATAGTAACTAAGGCACTGGAGGCAGGGATACCAGAAGCTCAAGGTCATCTTTGGCTACATAACAAATTCAGTGCTATCTGAGGATATATAAGATTGATTCTCAAAACTATGTCCCATTTTCTTTTGGTAAGAAAACCTCTCTTCCTGTTCACCACTCCTCTATCCCTCCAAACATCCTTCCTGTCCCTGGATCTTCCCTCATGCTGGGGCCACTGCTTCTAAAACTATGGAGCCTACAAAAAAATTCCCATAGTTTCTATGCATGTTTATAAAAACGTATGTGTTTATACATATAAAGTAAATAGATCAAACTATAAAAACCTTGCTTCTGGCTTTTGGGTTATGAATTACTTTCATTACTTTGAGCTGTTCAATTTAGATTTGCTTTGATAATGAGAAAGGCCTTGGGAAAATAATTTCCTCAGAGTGGGTTTAGATTCTCCTTGGCTTTCTCTTCTGCACATAAATAACACCCTACCTCCATGAAAGGACAAGGCCTTGACTTCTGCCCCATCTCACAGCACTTTTAACAAGAAGAGTTACTTTCTTTTTTGTTGTTGATTTCCTCTAGTCACATGGTACTGAGCTCATGAGCTTAGTCTGGCTTCCCTGCCTACACCACAAATGACCTCTAGGCTTTGGCCAAGATCCTCTCCAAATCACAGGCCCTTCCCAGATCGACTCCTACACTCCAGGATTGGGCCAGGAAGCACATCATGTACACCAGTCCAGTCCCCTCTGTCCACCTGACTTTATTCCATCTAAGTCATCCAACTTCTAGGCCTAACTTGCCTATATTTCCTCTATTCTGCCCCGACCTGCTCTGCTATTATCAGAATGAAAACTAACAAAAGAAGTCCATGTGCCAAGATTTCATCATGAAAATACCAACAGTATGAACTATCAAGCCAGTCTTGTAGAAGTGTTTGCCAATGACAATTTTCTTGATGAACCCAGGGCATAGTATTTAAAAGAACAATTGTAAACTTCATCAAAGAACTTAAGGAGTTTAAAGAAGACAGAAAGGAATAGTTCAAGGAAATTAAGGAGAAATAGCTTAGGGAATATAAATGTCTGAGTGATACCTAGAAAAACAATCATAAGACTAATGGAAATGACAAAGACAATACAGGACTTGAGAATAGAATTCAGTGAGGAGATGGAAACACTGAAAGATGTAATTGAAAATCCCAAATGAATTCAACGAGGAAACTTGAAGGAAAGTCTTACAAATAGGACATAGAATCAGAAAATACAATGTTAGGACATGAAGATCAATAAGAGGATCTAGACCAAATAAGCATGGAATATGAACAATTTAAAACACCATAAGAAAGGAACACACAGGAAATGTGGGATGCCATGAAAGGAAAAAAAAATCTTTGAATTATAGGCATAGATGAGGGAGAAGAATCCTAAGTTTAATAGGATGGACCGGTTCTTCAACAAGATCATAGAAAAAAACTTCCTAAACTAAGGAAAGATATAACTATGTAGATATAAGAAGTATAATGAACATTAAATAGACTTGATAAGAAAATATCTACATCCTCATAGCATATCATAGTTAAAACACAAACTCTACATAACAGAAAATGTATTGAAATCTGAAAGAGAAGAATAAATGTAACACATATAAAAGAAAACCCATCAGAATACAGTTGATTTCTCAATGGCAACTTTGAAAACCAGAAGAGCTTGGAGCAATGCATTCCCAGTCCTTAAAGACTATGATGGAGGCCTAGATTAATATACTCATTAAAACTATCTTCCAATACTGATGGAGACAGAAAAACTTTTCATAACATAAACATACTTTAAAAGTTTTTTTATATTCAGCAAACCAAACATAAAGAAAATACAAGTATTATTATTTCTCACTGAAGAGAAAATGAACAGAGCAGATAAATTATGGGAAGAAATAATGAGCCATAAGCATGAAAGCACAAAGTATCACTGAGAACACAGTGCCAAAAATCAACAGGATGAACATAATTAACACACACATTTCAATAACAAATTCAAATATCAATAGCCTCGATTTCCCAATTAAATGACAAAGGCTGACTAATGGATCAAGAAACAAAATTCATTTATGTGTTCTCTGTAAGAAACACAGCATTAAAGATAGACACTGTCTTAGAATAAAAGGATGGACAAAAATATTCCAAACAAATGAGACCAGGAAGCAAGCATACATCAATAGCCTACTCTGACAAAATAGACATCAAACTAAAACTAATTGCAAGAGATAAAGAGGTATACTTCATTCTAATCAAGTGAACAATTAACACAGAAGACATTACTATCCTAAACATCCACCAAAGAGATTAACAACAATCCATTAATAGTAGGTGATTTTAATACTCCACTTTTTCCAATAAATAGGTCATTTGGAAAGAATAGACATCAGAATTAATTGACATTATATATCACATAGACTTAACAGATATCCATAGGATATTCTACCCAAACGTATTAAACAACTCACTACTGAATGATGAATGGGCCAAAGAATAAATCAATAAAGAAATTGAAAAAGCTTCCTGTAACTAAATGAAAATGAAAACATAGCACAAAAAAATCTCTTGTCTATGAGGGAAATTTATAGTTCTCAGTTCCTACATTAAACAAACAAAAAAGGAAAGAACACAAATAAATGATGTGGTGATGCAACTGGAACTTTTAGAAGAACAAGAACAAATCCATACCCAGTTAATGGCAAAAGATAGTGAAAATCAGAGTAGTTATTAGTGTAACAGAAACAGGAAAAACAATACCATTTTTAAAAACAAATATAAGAGCTGGTTCTTTAGCCCAAGTTTCAGTGCTGACTCATAGGCCATCTGGCAGGAAGGGATAAGCCCCTAGCCCCTGACATTCCAGACACCCCGCCTGCACGTACTCTTTTGCTTCGTAACCATGCATCCGCGACTCATTTGAATCCACCAATCAAGTCCCTGTAACCATGCATCTGCTTCTATATGCCTGCTTCTGCTCCCCAGAACCCTATAAAAACCGTTCCCCGGTCTTGCTGGGCACGCCAGTCCTTCCGAGCTGACTGAGACGCCCGCAGGTACCTGTGTATCCAGACAATAAACCCTCTTGCTGATTGCAAAAAAAAAAAAAAAAAAAAAAAAAAGCTGGTTCTTTGAGAAGGTAAACTGCCAAGTCCAGCATGCCCATGTTGAAGGGACAGTGTGACATGGTTTCCTGCCCCTGGAGCAGAGCAAGGCTTTGACAAAATCCAACATTCTTTCATGATTCAAGTTCAAGAGAATATAGGGATAGATGGAACATGCCTCAAGATAATAAAAGCTATATATGAGAAACCCATAGCCAACATGCTAAATAGAGAAAAGCTTGAAGCAATCCCCTGGATTCAATGAATGAGGCAAGACTATCCAATATCCATTCTTTTCAATATCGTGCTGGAAGTACTTACTGGCTAAAGCAAAGGCAAGAATGGGAAATTAAGGGGATATAAATGAGGAAAAGAAGTCCAACTATCCCTCTTTTGCAAATGACACAATACTATAGAAATCCCAAGAATTCTACCAGAAAACTTTGTAAATGATAAACAAATTCAGCAATCTGACAGGATACAGCACCTTTGCACAAATCAACAGCTTTTTGGTATACCACTAACAAATACACAGAGAACAACATGGACATGTCTCCATTCACTATTAGCCTCAGAGAAAAGAAAAATGGAATAAACCAACCCAAGGAAGTGAAGGTCTATGTGAAAACAACCATTTTACCAAAAAACTATTTAGGATCCAATGTAATATCAATCAAAATTCCCATCTAATTCTTCACAGAAATAGAAAAATCTATCCCAAAATTCATATGGACCTACAAAAGCCTTGGGACATCCAAAAACAATCCCAAACAAAAGATCAATCCTGGGTGATTATCACTCCAGAGTTCAATTTATAGATTACAAATAGCCATAGTAATAAAAAACAATATAGTAATGATAAAACTGACATGGTGACCAATGGAATGAAATTGAACACCAGGCATGAGAAAGCAAATCTTTTGAGTGGTTGGTCAGGGTTGTCTCAGACACTTGTTAATATAAGCAGCCTATTGCTATTGCCCTTGGTTTGCCTCAAAGAGGTGGAAGATAAGTCCCTATTGCTGAAGAGAGTGTGCATTTCAGACACAGGGCTCAGAGATCCTGAGCTGGATCTGACCTGAATGCCTCTTCCTTGAGGACTAGCTCTCCACGGTACCAGAAAGCACTATACAAGCTTCAAAGGAAGAAATAACCAATGTACCTACTTTGTTAGCTAGGATGCCTATGAGCCAAGATAACAAACAGCAAGGTCCAATAACTCTAATTGTGCAAAAGTGGCATACATACTTTGCTGGTAATCAACAGCTCTCTAACTGGACTCAAGACCTAATCAACAAGAGGGATGCCATGCCTGGTACTGAAAATCTAGCCAACAACTCAAGGCTACGGAAGTCTTGGATCTTAGAGGAGAATCTACAATCACCACTTTACTAAACAGCATAATCCCTAATTATACCCACAAATAGGTGTAGTCCTCACCCTTCATCAAGGAAGCTTTGCAACATAAGAACAATCCCAGAAGACCACACCAATCAAAATACAGACTTGTGGAACACAGTCCCAGTGGATATATCTACAAAATACTACTATACTTAAGGTGCATGGAACATTGTACATGAGGATGTGAGAAGATTATGAGCCAGGGGATCAGGGATTTGCTGTGAGATTGTTTCCTAGGGATGCCAGAGGCTATACCCATGAAGTCTCACTACCATGACACAGAGCTGAACAAGGACAACAATATACATGTCATTGTCAATTGGGTAAATCCCAGGAGGTCTCAACCCTACACAAAGAACTACAGGAAACCAAAGAATACTAAGAGTGTAGAAAGAGTCTTCTTTGGGAACAGCATGCTAATTGGTATCCAACACCAAACAATCAGCCCTAAAAAATACATTGGGTTAACATTATACAGACGGAAAGGGTTATATTTAGAAATATATGTATATTCATATCCATATATGTGTATAACAACTATTAATGAAAAAAAAGAAACATGGATTTGGAAGAGTACTAGGGTATTATTGCAGGTACAGTGTGAGGAAAGAGAAGGAGAAATTTATAATTTCAAAAAATAAATGAAAAAATGATGAAAAAGAGGTTTATTTGTCTCTCATTTAAAGATCCAAAAGTATGGCAAATAGCATCTGGTCAACTCTATTAAGGGTCTTACATGGCCACATCACCTGGCAGGCATGTGAATAAGTAGAAATTACATCTTGAGACAGGAAGTAAAAAAAATGTTTTTCAGGACTCACACTCATGCTTTTACAATGTGCTCTCCTCAGAACTCACTCCAGGAGAAGAGTGTTTACTCCTGTGGAGTGCTCCCCAATATCTTAGGAACCACCAAGTAGGACTTACCACTTAAAGGTCCTACCACTTCTCAGCCCTGTGGAAACAAGTGTCCAAACATAAACCTTTCAGGGAGGGATAAACAACATCCTCACCTTGGCAGCCACCAACAGGATAATAACCACAAGGTCTCAGATAGTAAGCTCAATAATATGAATAGTCCTTAGTTGTTATTCCTCTAGACCATTACCACATTGTTACAAAGAACAGCCCAATGGTAGATGGAGGAGCCAAATACTTAAGGAGACTTGAAATATTCAATAACACGTTTGAGGTTGCAGAGCACAGTAGTAGCCTTTGAGCCCAATTCTTTGGCTTCATAGTCCAGCTCCCATTGGTAAAAACATTCTTACTATCTTTACCTCATGTGTCCAGACTAGAGGATGAAGAAGAGGGACTTAGGAACCATTGTAAATGAGTCTAGTCAAAGATTCCAGCAACTTTGATGTGAAAAGATCCTATAATATTAGGTATTGACATTAATCTGTAGAGACACAGATAGCTTTTGGTAAGTATTCTTCAGAGTAAATGGAGGTCTAACTTTGATGAACAGCAACTATGAGCTCTAGGACAATGTGTCTCCATAAGCTGTGGATTAAGGCAAATTTCGCATGCATCTGGGACACGCCTACTAGGTGTCACATCCAGAACATCTAGAGTCAACATGTGGGAGCTAGTACTTGAGAATTTACAACAAATAAATCATCCATTAACCCGATGATAATGGTCACACTAAAAAGGACCATGACCTCCCAAGTCTCATCATTTTGTCTTTCCTATTTTCCATGGAGGTAAGGGCATTCAAGACTATTATGAACTTTTGCCCAATCCAGACAGTCTAGCTAAGGGATTAATAGCCTGTGGACTCCTTTCTAGCATTTTAGAACTATAACTAATCACAAATCTGAATTGTAAGATCGTGCTGAGGCAGGGTCACTTTTGCTTTTCCTCTTTCTTATCCCAATATCTAGTCAGCCTTGCTAAACTCATGGAATTTTTCTCTTGGACTAGTCTGTAGTCTGCTGTTTCCAGAATCATAAGCACCTTTGGTAAGCTTATATGTAGGGAGAGTTGAGATGGAGTTCCATTGGAACCCAAGGTGCATGGTTCGGTGACATTCCTCAGTGTCACAACCCGGGACTAGTGAACCACATATATAATCCCAACACTCAAGAGGTGAAGGCCAGAGGCTCTTGAAGGATCATCAGTTGGCTAGTGAATTCAAGACCAGACTGGGCTACAGAGACAGCTTAATGGACAGACAAATGGGAGGAGAGAGAGAGAGAGAGAGAGGAGAGAGAGAGAGAGAGAGAGAGGAGAAGAGACAGAGAGAGGAAGGAGAGAGAGAATGGAAAGAGAGATGGAATGGAAAGATGAAAGGAAAGAAAGAAAATTATGTGTGAGTTTGGGGACAAAAGAGTCTTGTAGGGGCAGAAAAGCAAGAGATATTTCCATTTACTAATATATTAGGGAACCACAGTGTCTTAGTTAGGGTTTACTACTGTGAACAGACACTATGACCAATGCAAGTCTTATAAAGAACATTTAATTGGGCTGACTCAAAGCAACTCATAAAAGACATTTGATTGGAGCTGGCTTACAGGCTCACAAGGGGTTCAGTCCATTATCATCAAGGCAGGAACATGGCAGCATCCAGGTGGGCAGGCATGGCAGAGGAGCGAGAGTTCATACCTCATCTGAAGACAAGAAGCAATAACATTGTCTTCCAGGCAGTAGGAGAGGGTCTTATAGCTCACACCCACTGTGACACACCCACGTGTGGGCCACACCTTTCTAATCATGCCACCCCCTGGGCTGGAGCATATACAAACCATGCTATTACAGAGAACCTCAGGAAAATGACTTGTCCTACAAAGGGTTCTTAGTCCCCAGATATCAGGGCAGAAGTACCTAGGTCTCCTAGTCAGGAACAGATATGCCCACTCAAGGGCCCATGCAGTACCAGATAGTGAGGTCAGTTGAAAACAATGGATTGAAGGCCCTAAGCAGAGGTGCCCAACTTGGTAATCATCACAAGAGAGCATTCCAATAGGAATGAAACTGAACTTACCGAAAGAAGAAAGGACAGAGAAGACGGATCCACCAAATCTCTGAAAATACACCCAACCCAGAACACACACACCAGGCAAGTGTACTCTCTATTACTAATTAACACAAACACTCTGACAAAAGTGGCTCGCTGTTAAGCAGGATCCTTCCCAACTCATGAACACTTCAGGTTCAAACTGAAGTTGAACCTCTCAGGCCCAGCTCCACTCTGGCTCCTTCATGCCTTGCAGCCACTGATTCTGAGGAATAGAACGCTTGCAAATCCCACACCTCTGCAGAGGAGTCCACAAGCATGCCCCACACATCAGTTCTACTTAAACTTAATTAATCCCACAAGGAGTAAGGCTGTCCATGTGGAATGCTGTGGTGACCCTGATGTTCTTCATCCATTTCAGACAGGCCAGGCATGGGATGGGGGGCAGTTCAGGGTTGTGAAGAGCCAACATCAGTTCAAATACTTTCTCTTCAAGACAACCCAGTGATCTTCTCTGCTAGGCTGATTGGAAAGCCATGAAAATATCTATGACCCTCAAGAGAGGAAAACTTACTCATGCTTTCATGAGACCACCTTCCTGACCTTTGCCATTGCCTATATCTGTCTAACTTGAGAGGAAGACTAATAAAAACAGTTTGGATCACTGAAATCTGTCCATGAAGATCTATTTCATGCTGTCCCCAAAACTGATTGCAAAAATGGATCCAGATAATCTTTCTATTGGTCACCTAGGGACCACATTATACCATGACAGAGAAATATTTCTGATCTAATTTGTATTCCCAATTATGCTAATTTTGTCGCTCAGCTAACTTCTAACCAAGAAGGATTATGATGTATACTGCTAATAGAGCAACCTAAGCTCCAAATTGCTAAAACCCAAGCAGTCAGTAACTATTTGTTTTATTAGTTACAGCGAAACTTAATAAATGTGCTATTAATACTATATTTCAGCCTTTTCAGTTATCGAAGTTGATCCTTGAAAAGGAGACATGAAATTTTAAATAAAGGCTATTTTGCTCTTTATGTTCTATATAAAAGTCTTAATGTTGCCAAATTTAAATTACAGAAATGTCTCTTTTGATTTCTTTTTCAATTGAGTTTGTCCAGTAGTTGTAGTATTGACGCAGGACAAAGGATTCATGAGTCACTAATTGTGTCTGAAATTATGTTCCCCATTGTTTACCTAACCAACCTTACTCAAAGGGATTATAATGTGCATACTGATAACACACCAGTTTCTATCGTATGAATTTATCAGCACTCCATTCAGTGGACTAATGAATGCAATTCAATGAACTTGTGATGCTCTCTAAAATTTTACATTTGCCTGTGATTCCCTTGAACCTATGTCAATGGATTAACTTTATAACAAAATCTATATGCTTTTCTCCCCAAATATATACCCAGATGTTTCGACAATCTCCCTTCACATTTTTTTTCTTGGTAGCAGCAACTAGCTGAGGTTTTACTGAGGCGAGATTGTTTCTTTTGAAAAAGTTATTTCACGTAAGATTCACGCACTGAAGCTGGGAATTCTTCAGCCCCACTTAAAAAGCATCTAGAACTTAGAGACACAAAGAATAGCACTATGAATGCTATAAAAAAAGAGAGAGAGAGAGAGAGAGAGAGAGAGAGAGAGAGAGAGAGAGAGAGAGAGAGAGAGAGAGAGAGAGAGAGAGAGCATCTGCAGCCTCCCAGCCACTGCAGCTGAACGCTGCACCTCAGCTCAGGCCTTCATTGATGATCTCAGTCAGCGCGGTCAAACCTGCAGCAGTGAACTCACGCCACCAGTGCCTCATCCAGTCCTGGGTTTCTCCTCTCTCCCACTGAGTCTGACGCCATGATCAGCATGCCTGCTGGCCTTTTCAGCTGTTCGGCAGCTGAGCGGCCTGATCTAATCGAGCCATTCATGTCCAGGGAACATGGCTCCGTAGTTTCCCGAGAGCTTCTGAAAGTGCATTTACTCCACGAATTGCTTCTCTCCTCCTCCACCTCCTCCTCCCATCCTCCTCCTCCTTTTCTTCCGCTCCTCCTCCTCCTCTTCCTTCCTTCCTCTTTCATCTTCCATTTTTCTTTTAATACCTAACCTGTTCTAGATACATTTCAGCATAGCGCCAGTTGTTGGTAGCTGGTTCATACAGTAGTAGTTCTTCCCAACACATCAAACTTCCGTCCTGTCCTTCCCACAGCTTCCCTCTCCCATGTTCTCAGTAGTTAAGATTATTTTTTGTTTTAGCGAATAATCTATCAGTTGAGGCAAGTTCTGATATTTCTTCTATTTCATTTTTATTTGTATTTATTTTATTGCTTTTTTTTTGATATATTCTCTATAGTAACATCCTTGCCAGCCTTTCTCTACAATATCATGAAAATGCAATTAAAACTACTTTGAGATTCCTTCTCACCCCAGTCAGAAAGGCTGTCATCAAGAAAACTAATGAAAAAGGCTGGCAAGGATGTTGCATAAGAGGAATTCTTATACACTGTTGGTGGGGATGTAAACTTGTGAAGCTACTATGGAAATCAGCGTGCAAGCTCCTCAAAAAAAAAAAAAAAACTAAAAATAGAGCTACCACATGACCCAGTCATACCACTCTTGGGAATATGCCTAAAGGACTCTAAGTCAACATATATGTAAAGATGCTTGGTGCTGTATTCACAGTAGCTAAGAAATGCAAGCAGTCTATATTTCCAGCAACAGATAAAATAAATACAAATAAAAATAAGTAAATAGAGAAAGTATGGGGCATAAACACATTGGAATTTTGTTCAGCTAGAACGAAAAGTGAAATCATGGCTTTTGCAAGAACATAAATTATACAAGTCAGAAAGACAGGTCTCATAGGTCTCCTCTCATATGTAGAACTTAGATTTAAAGTCATATCTAGGTGTAGATATGCATGTGTAGGAAACTACAGGCGGCCTTAAGTGGGGGAAAGAGCAATGGAATACACGTGACATGAAAGCACAAGTGTGAACCATTTGAAAGGAGAGGAAAAGTAGCCAGGGAGGAGGAGGAAACACTAGGAGGCGTTAGGAAGAGGGAAGCATCAGAACAAACAGCAATGACTATTTGCGAAGAGGAAGGACACACGGAGGTAGTGTCTGTGTCCAAGAGAAGTGACTATAACTAAAATACACACACACACACACACACACACACACACACACACACACACACTGCTGACACAGCGTGGGCCCCACCACAGCTGGCCCTGGAGTTCATTATTTTGTACAATTGATATATGCTAATAAAATGCCAAAAGATACACCAACGAGATGCTTAGCTGGTAAGGGTGCCCACTAACAAGTCTGATGACCTGAGTACAATTCAAGGTCCCCATATAAAAGGACGGAATTGACTTTGGAAAGTTTTCTGCTGGCCTCTACATGCATGTGATAGTACATGTAGGCAAATGATCAAAAAACACACATGCAAACTAAATAAAGTGACTTTTTAATGCCAAAAGCATGGCTGGGTAGATGGTTCAGCAGTTACGAACAGTTTCCAGCACCCATCTGTCACTGTCACAACCTACTGTAACTCCAGCTCTAAGGGATCTGTTGCCCTCTTTGGTCTCTGTAGGCAACTTACATATAAGCACATACACTCCACAAAGACATACATGCATATGCATAATTCTTATTTTAAAATTGTTATTTTAAATAACTTTCTGCAAACAAAAGTTTTGCTTGCATATATGCTTGTGTACCATATGCACACCTGGTGTCTAGGGAAGCCACAGACAGGTTGGGTTCCCTGAACTGGAGTGATACGATTGGAAGCCACCATGTGGATGCTGAGAATCAAGCCCAGGTCCTCTGGAAGAGCAGCCAGTACTCTTAACTGCTGAGTCAGTCCTCCAGCCACACCTAACCACACGTAGTTATAAAACAAATATAAACCTTTTTAAAAGGTCAAAAGAACACCTAAGCCAATGTGGAATCCCAAAGAAGGCATAGTCGACAGAACCATACTGTGCTGAAACATCACAGAAGAACCACCTGCCAAACATAGATTTCATAGTGAGGGAGAAACTGCTGCCTGCTTTGGCATTTTCACTGAAGTTTTGGCAGTGAAAATCCAAGTATAGCATTGACTGCTGATGGGACAATAGGGTGGTGTTGACAAATGCAAGACATGGGGAAAATGTGTTTAAGCATGGAGGAAGGAACTTGACCCAGCTTTACTGTACTGAAGAAGTTATCCTGTAGCACAAGAGAGAAGCGCTATGCAGGGAAAACGGGTAATGAAATATCCTAAAATCCCGGAGATTTCTGGCATCTAGAACAAGGTTAGGTATTTAAAAGGAAAACTGGGAGGGAGTTCTGTCACTCACTTTGATTTAAGGAACTTAGTACCTCATAAAAACTTTGATCCCGAAATATGGGCTCTACACAGAGATATGACCTTTAAAAAGAAATGGAAGATAGAAAGAGGGGGAAGAGGAAGGGGAGGAAGGAAGGAAGGAAGGAAGGAAGGAGGGAGGGAGGGAGGGAGGGAGGGAGGGGAGGAACGGAAGAAAAAGGAGGAGGAGGATGGGGAGGAGGGAGGTGGAGGAGGGGAAGAGGGGAGAAAGAGAAAAACAATTCATGCCAGGTAGAATGCAGATAGAGTGCTACTTTTCAGAAACTCTCAGGAAACTACGGGCTCACTGCTGTTCCTAGGACAGTTGGACTACCATGGTGTACGTTAAAGATCAGACGCTCAACTTGCCAGGCAAGCAAGAAATATCTCTTCCACTGCATTTTGGTTCAAGCAGGCCATGCTGCAGGTCTCATAGCCCATGTCTATGACGTGGCATGTTAATCTCCTGTGTGGGAGGAGTTGGTGTGAGTGGCCCGGTGACTTCAGGCCTTCAGTGTAAGGAGGGGGAGGAAGGAGGGAGGCACTACGACCAAGGACTGGATAAGGCACTGAGTTGACGCGTGAGCCAATTGCATTCCACTACTTAGAACAGGTTTGACCATGTGCCTTTGGATACTGATGACAAGAGTGGCTTTCCGCCACAGCGTAAGTGGTTCTGTTCTCATCAATGAAGAGGTGATAAGGAATGGCGGTGGCCCTGGCTTCTACCTGACCTTCCGTTCACGGCCCTGGAAGGATATAGAAGATGGCCTGAAGTCTGTCGTGATTGATTCCCATGTACCGCGCTCCATCAAGAGAGCCTGTGCCTGGAGTGCTCTGGCCCTGGGTGTGAGGGTGGCTGTGAGGCAACAAGAAAAGCAGTTACGGCGCGTTCAGCAGCTGCACGATCAGGTAGAAGAGCACGAGGCAGCCACCTGGACTTTGGCCACAGACCTGCAACGACTGCGTGAGGAACGCGATGAAGTGGTCTCTGAGCTTCTCAGTGCGAAAAACAACCTGAAGCAAGTGGTGCTTGAGCGTGATACGTTGCAAAGGAAGCTAGTTGAATTCGAGCTGTCACAGCAACTCCTCGCCGAGTCACAAGATGCTGATTATCCAGGCACTCCACCAAGGCCCCTCATTGTCAACGAAAGCAGAGAGGCTCTTGACAAAGGCTTGCAGAATGGGCAGAACGCAGTGTCCCTGAAGTAAGCCCAGATGGCATCCCTAACAGGTATGCTAAGATCCCCTAGTCCTTGAGCTGAGGCCCCACAGCCACCTCTATCAGTGTTCTGTAAGTCGTCGTTCCCAATAGCATTCTCCTTTCCCAGCCAGAGTAATCTCAGAAGGGAAAGGAGGATCTCTATCCATGAACCCTCTTGCTGCCGCTGGATCCCTGTGCCCGGGCCTGAGAAACCGAATTCATGGACAAAAACTAGATAGAACCAGGGGAGCTGGGAGGCTTTAACCCCGAACAAGGTTCTCACTGAATTTAGGGAGGGAGAAAATCATTTCCTGGGATCTCTTTCCTATGTTTTACTTTTATTTACATCATAGAATTTTTGAAACTTCAAGTAAAAGCATTTCACTATTCTATCCCTCCTCCTCTCTCTCTCTCCTCTCTCTTTTTAGTACTCTCCTTAATTTCCCTCTTGCATAACACCAGATCTTCTGTAGGGCATAGCTATGCTTTTAAAATGTAAGGTGCAATGTGTTGTGGATACAGTGTTTTTTCTTTGAGAATGCTATTGCTTTAATTTGTTTTTATAACATTCACTGGTGCTATTCTTTGTGTCTCTAAGTTCTAGATGCTTTTCGTGGGGCTGAAGAATTCCCAGCTTCCAGTGCGTGAATCTTCGTGAAATAACTTTCAAAAACAATCTCCGCCTCAGTAAAACCTCAGCTAGTTGCTGCTACCAAAGAAAAAAATGTGAAGGAATTGTCGAAATGTCTGGGTATATATTTTAGGGGAGAAAAGCATATAGATTTTGTTATAAGTTAATCCATTGACACCGCAGAGTTCAAAGGGAATCACAGGCAAATGTAAAATTTTAGAGAGCATCACAAGTTCATTGAATTGCATTCATTAGTCCACTGAATGGGTACTGATAAATTCACATACGATAGAAACTACAATTGTGTTATCCAGTATGCACATTATAATCCCTTTGGGTAAGGTTGGTTAGGTAACAATAGGGAACATAATTTCAGACACAGTGTGGCTCATGGTGTCCTTTGTCCTGCGTGAAATGCAACCTTTGGACAAACTCAATTGAGAAATCAAGAGACATTTCTGTCACTTTGGGGTGGCAACATTAAGACTTTTATATGGGAACACTAAAGAGCGTGTAAATAGCCTTGCATAAAATTTCATGTCTCCCTTTTTCAAGGGATCAACTTGATAACTGAAAATTTTAGAGAGCTATAGTATTAATAGCACATTTGATAAGTTTCATGTAACTAATAAAACAAATAGTTACTGACTGCTTGGGTTTGCTAGGAGTTGGAACTCCATGCTCTATTAACTGATATACATCATAATCCTTCTTGGTTAGGATAGCTAGACGACAAGAATTAGCATAATTGGGAATACAAATTAGATCAGAAATGTTTTCTCTGTCATGGTATAATGTGGTCCTGAGTAAACCAATAGAAAGATTATCTGGATCCATTTTTGCAATCAGTTTTGGGGACAGCATGAAATAGATCTTCATGGACAGATTTCAGTGATCAAACTGTTTTGTCGTCTTCCTCTCAAGTTAGACAGATAAGGAGCAGTGGCAAAGACCAGGAAGGTGGTCTCATGAAAACGCAGGTAGGATTTTCCTCTCTTGAGGGTCATAGATATTTTCATGGCTTTCCAATCAGCCTAGCAGAGAAGATCACTGGGTTGTCTTGAAGAAAGTATTTAGACTAGTGTTGGCTCTTCACAACCCTGAACTGCCCCCATCCCATGCCCCTGTCCTGTCAGAAATGGATGAAGAACATCAGGGTCACCACAGCATTCCACATGGACGGTGCCTCCTTGTGGGATTAATTAAGTCTTTGAGCAGAACTGATGTGTGGGGAGCATGCTTGTGGACTCCTCTACCAGAAGGTGTGGGATTTGCAAGCGTTCTATTCCTCAGAATCAGTGGCTGCAAGGCATGAAGGAGCCAGAGTGGAGCTGGGCCTGAGAGGTCTCAACTTCAGCTTTGAACCACAAGTGTTCATGAGTTCCAGGAAGGATCCTGCCCAGCTAACCGCGAGCCACTTTTGTCAGAGTGTTTGTGTTAATTAGTAATAGAGAGTACACTTGCCTGGTGTGTGTTCTGGGTAGATTGTATTTCAGAGATTTGTGGTGGATCCCGTCTTCTCTGTCCTTTCAATTCAACTCGGTAGTTCAGTTTCATTTCCTATTGGAATGCTGCTCCTCTTGTGATGATTACCAAGGATTGGAGGCACCTCTGTAGGGCCTTCAATCCATTGTTTTCCCAGCTGACCTCACTATCTGGTACTGCATGGGCCCTTGAGAGTGGGCATATCTGTTCCTGAGCTAGGAGACCTAGGTACTTCTGCCCTGATATCTGGGGACTAAGAACCCTTTGTAGGACAAGAAGTCATTTTCCTGAGGTTCTCTATGTGTAATGGTTTGTATATGCTCAGCCCAGGGAGTGGCATGATTAGAAGGTGTGGCCCTGTTGCAGTAGGTGTGTCACAGTGGGTGTGAGCTATAAGACCCTCATCCTACTGCCTGGAAGACAGTATTGTGCTAGCAGCCTTCAGATGAAGATGTAGAACTCTCAGCTCCTCCTGCACCATGCCTGCCTGGATGCTGCCATGTTCCTGCCTTGATGATAATGGACTGAACCCCTTGTGAGCCTGTAAGCCAGCTCCAATCAAATGTCTTTATAAGAGTTGCTTTAGTCAGCCCAATTAAATGTTCTTTATAAGACTTGCATTGGTCATAGTGTCTGTTCATAGCAGTAAAACCCTAACTAAGACACTGTGGTTCCCTAATATATTGTAAATGGAAATATCTCTTGCTTTTCTGCCCTGCAAGACTTTGTCCCCAAACTCACACACATAATTTTTCTTTCTTTCCTTTCTTCCATCTTTCCATTCTCCTCCTTCATCTCTCTTTCCTGTCATTCTCCTCCTCCTCCTCTCTCTCTCCTCCCATTTGTTCTGTCCATTGTTGCCCCTGTAGCCCAGTCTGGTCTTGAATTCACTAGCCAACTGATGATCCTTCTCAGAGCTCTGGCCTTCACCTCTTGAGTGTTGGGATTATATATGTGGTTCACTAGTCCCGGGTTGTGTGACACTGAGGAATGTCACTCGGAGCCTCATGCGACCTTAGGTTCCAATGGAACTCCATCCTCAACTCTCTCCTACATATAAGCTTACCAAAGGTGCTTATGATTCTGGAAAACAGCTAGACTACAGACTAGTCACAAGAGAAAAATTCCATGAGGTTTAGCAAGGCTGACTAGATATTGGGATAAGAAAAGGGGAAAATAACAAAAGTGACCCTGCCCTCAGCACTCAGTCTTACACCCCAGATTTGTGATTAGTTATAGTCTAAAATGCTAGAAAGGAGTCCACAGGGCTATTAATCCCATAGCTAGACTGTCTGGATTGGGGCAAAGTTCATAATAGTCTTGAATACCCTTACCTCCATGGAAAAATAGGAGACAAAAATGATGAGACTTGGGAGTGTCATGGTCCTTTTTAGTGTGGACCATTATCATCAAGGTTAATGGATGATTTATTTATTGTAAATTCTCAAGTACTAGCTCCTACATGTTGACTCCAGATGTTCTGGATGTGACACCTAGTAGGCGTGTCAGATGCATGCCGAAATTTGCCTTAATCCACAGCTTAATGGAGACACATTGTCCTAGAGCTCATAGTTGCTGTTTCATCAAAGCAGACCTTTCCATTTATACCTGAAGACACACCAAAATATCTGTAGGTCTCTACAGATTAATGTAATTACCTAATATTATAGGGATCTTTTCACATCAAAGTTGCTGGAATCTTTGACTAGACTCATTTACAATGGTTCCCAAGTCCCTCTTCTTCATCCTAGTCTGGACACATGAGGTAAAGATAGTAAGAATGTTTTTACCAATGGGAGCTGGACTATGAAGCCAAAGAATTGGGCTCAAAAGGCTACTACTGTGCTCTGCAACCTCAAACGTGTTACTGAATATTTCCAAGTCTCCTTAAGTGTTGGCTCCTCCATCTACCATGTGGGCTGTTCTTTGTAACAATGTGGTAATGGTCTAGAGGAATAACAACTAAGGACCTATTCATATTATTGAGCGCTTACTATCTGAGACCTTGTGGTTATTATCCTGTTGGTGGCTGCCAAGGTGAGGATGTTGCTATCCCTCCCTGAAAGGTTTATGTGTTGGACACTTGCTTCCACAGGGCTGAGAAGTGGTAGGACCTTATGGTAAGTCCTACTTGGTGGTTCCTAAGATATTGGGAGCACTCCACAGGAGTAAACACTCTTCTCCTGGAGTGAGTTCTGAGGAGAGCACATTGTAAAAGCATGAGTGTGAGTCCTGAAAAACATACTTCCTGTCTCAAGATGTAATTTCTACTTATTCACATGCCCTGCCAGGTGATGTGGCCAATAAGACCCTTAATAGAGTTGGACTCAGATGCTATTGCCATACTTTTGGATCTTCGAAAAATGAGAGACAACAAACCTCTCATCATTTTTTCATTTATGAAATTATAGAATTTCTCCCTTCTCTTTCCTCACACTGTACCCTGCACAATACCCTAGTACTCTTCCAAATCCATGTTTCTTTCATTAATAGTTGTTATACACATATATGGATATGAATATACATATATTTCTAAATATAACCCTTTCCGTCTGTATAATGTTAACCCAATGTATTTTTTAGGGCTGATTGTTTGGTGTTGATAACCAATTAGACATGTTGTTCCCCAAAGAAGACTCTTTCTACCACTCTTAGTATTCTTTGGTTTCCTGTAGTTCTTTGTGTAGGGTTGAGACCTCCTGGGATTTACCCAATTGACAATGACATGTATATTGTTGTCCTTGTTCAGCTCGTGTCATGGTAGTGAGACTTCATGGGTATAGCCTCTGGCATCCCTAGGAAACAATCTCACAGCAAATCCCTGATCCCCTGGCTCATAATCTTCTCACATCCTCATGTACAATGTTCCATGCACCTTAAGTACAGTAGTATTTTGTAGATATATCCACTGGGACTGTGTTCCACAAGTCTGTATTTTGATTGGTGTGGTCTTCTGGGATTGTCTCTTATGTTGCAAAGCTTCCTTGATGAAGGGTGAGGACTACACCTATTTGTGGGTATAATTAGGATTATGCTGTTTTAGTAAAGTGGTGATTGTAGATTCTCCTCTAAGATCCAAGACTTCTGTAGTCTTTGAGTTGTTGGCTAGATTTTTCAGTACCAGGCACTGGCATCCCTCTTGTTGATTAGGTCTTGAGTCCAGTTAGAGAGCTGTTGATTACCAGCAAAGTATGTATGCCACTTTTGCACAATTAGAGTTATTGGACCTTGCTGTTTGTTATCTTGGCTCATAGGCATCCTAGCTAACAAAGTAGGTACATTGGTTATTTCCTTCCTTTGGAAGCTTGCATAGTGCTTTCTGGTACCGTGAGAGCTAGTCCTCAAGGAAGAGGGTATTCAGGTCAGATCCAGCTCAGGGATCTCTGAGCCCTGTGTCTGAAATGCACACTCTCTTCAGCAATAGGGACTTATCTTCCACCTCTTTGAGGCAAAACTAAGGGCAATAGCAATAGGCTGCTTATACAACAAGTGTCTGAGACAACCCTGACCAACCACTCAAAAGATGCAGGTTTCTCATGTGCCTGGTGTTCAATTTCATTCCATTGGTCACCATGTCAGTTTTATGTCATTACTATATTGTTTTTATTACTATGGCTATTTGTAATCTATCGTGAACTCTGGAGTGATAATCACTCCAGGATTGATCTTTTTTGTTTGGGATTGTTTTTGGATGTCCCAAGGCTTTTGTAGGTCCATATGAATTTTGGGATAGATCTATTTCTGTGAAGAATTAGATGGGAATTTTGATTGATATTACATTGGATCTCTAAATAGTTTTTGGTAAAATGGTTGTTTTCACATAGACTCCTTCACTCTCGGGTTGGTTTATTCCGACATATTTTCTTTTCTCTGAGGCTAATAGTGAATGGAGACATGTCCATGTTGTTTCTTCTGTATTTGTTAGTGGTATACCAAAAAAGCTGTTGATTTGTGCAAGGTGCTGTATCCTGTCAGATTGCTGAATTTGTTTATCATTTACAGAAGTTTTCTGGTAGAATTCTTGGGATTTCTATAGTATTGTGTCATTTGCAAAGAGGATAGTTGGACTCTTTCCTCATTTATATCCCTTTAATTTCCCATTCTTGCCTTGTTGCTCTAGCTAGTAAGTACTTCCAGCACGATATTGAAAAAGAATGGATATTGGATAGTCTTGCCTCATTCATGAATCCAGTGGGATTGCTTCAAGCTTTTCTCTATTTAGCATGTTGGCTATGGGTTTCTCATATATAGCTTTTATTATCTTGAGGCATGTTCCATCTATCCCTATATTCTCTTGAACTTGAATCATGAAAGAATGTTGGATTTTGTCAAAGCCTTGCTCTGCTCCAGGGGCAGGAAACCATGTCACACTGTCCCTTTCCAACATGGGGCATGCTGGATCTTGGCAGCTTTACCTCTCTCGTAGAACCAGCTTTTAAAGCTGGTTCTTTGAGAAGGTAAACTGCCAAGTCCAGCATGCCCATGTTGAAGGGACAGTGTGACATGGTTTCCTGCCCCTGGAGCAGAGCAAGGCTTTGACAAAATCCAACATTCTTTCATGATTCAAGTTCAAGAGAATATAGGGATAGATGGAACATGCCTCAAGATAATAAAAGCTATATATGAGAAACCCATAGCCAACATGCTAAATAGAGAAAAGCTTGAAGCAATCCCACTGGATTCATGAATGAGGCAAGACTATCCAATATCCATTCTTTTTCAATATCGTGCTGGAAGTACTTACTGGCTAGAGCAGCAAGGCAAGAATGGGAAATTAAAGGGATATAAATGAGGAAAGAAGTCCAACTATCCCTCTTTGCAAATGACACAATACTATAGAAATCCCAAGAATTCTACCAGAAAACTTCTGTAAATGATAAACAAATTCAGCAATCTGACAGGATACAGCACCTTGCACAAATCAACAGCTTTTTTGGTATACCACTAACAAATACACAGAGAAACAACATGGACATGTCTCCATTCACTATTAGCCTCAGAGAAAAGAAAATATGTCGGAATAAACCAACCCAAGGAAGTGAAGGAGTCTATGTGAAAACAACCATTTTACCAAAAACTATTTAGAGATCCAATGTAATATCAATCAAAATTCCCATCTAATTCTTCACAGAAATAGAAAAAAATCTATCCCAAAATTCATATGGACCTACAAAAGCCTTGGGACATCCAAAAACAATCCCAAACAAAAAAGATCAATCCTGGAGTGATTATCACTCCAGAGTTCACGATAGATTACAAATAGCCATAGTAATAAAAACAATATAGTAATGACATAAAACTGACATGGTGACCAATGGAATGAAATTGAACACCAGGCATGAGAAACCGTCTTTTGAGTGGTTGGTCAGGGTTGTCTCAGACACTTGTTGTATAAGCAGCCTATTGCTATTGCCCTTGGTTGCCTCAAAGAGGTGGAAGATAAGTCCCTATTGCTGAAGAGAGTGTGCATTTCAGACACAGGGCTCAGAGATCCCTGAGCTGGATCTGACCTGAATGCCTCTTCCTTGAGGACTAGCTCTCACGGTACCAGAAAGCACTATGCAAGCTTCCAAAGGAAGGAAATAACCAATGTACCTACTTTGTTAGCTAGGATGCCTATGAGCCAAGATAACAAACAGCAAGGTCCAATAACTCTAATTGTGCAAAAGTGGCATACATACTTTGCTGGTAATCAACAGCTCTCTAACTGGACTCAAGACCTAATCAACAAGAGGGATGCCATGCCTGGTACTGAAAATCTAGCCAACAACTCAAGGCTACGGAAGTCTTGGATCTTAGAGGAGAATCTACAATCACCACTTTACTAAACAGCATAATCCCTAATTATACCCACAAATAGGTGTAGTCCTCACCCTTCATCAAGGAAGCTTTGCAACATAAGAGACAATCCCAGAAGACCACACCAATCAAAATACAGACTTGTGGAACACAGTCCCAGTGGATATATCTACAAAATACTACTGTACTTAAGGTGCATGGAACATTGTACATGAGGATGTGAGAAGATTATGAGCCAGGGGATAAGGGATTTGCTGTGAGATTGTTTCCTAGGGATGCCAGAGGCTATACCCATGAAGTCTCACTACCATGACACGAGCTGAACAAGGACAACAATATACATGTCATTGTCAATTGGGTAAATCCCAGGAGGTCTCAACCCTACACAAAGAACTACAGGAAACCAAAGAATACTAAGAGTGGTAGAAAGAGTCTTCTTTGGGGAACAGCATGCTAATTGGTTATCCAACACCAAACAATCAGCCCTAAAAAATACATTGGGTTAACATTATACAGACGGAAAGGGTTATATTTAGAAATATATGTATATTCATATCCATATATGTGTATAACAACTATTAATGAAAAAAGAGAACATGGATTTGGAAGAGTACTAGGGTATTATTGCAGGGTACAGTGTGAGGAAAGAGAAGGGAGAAATTCTATAATTTCAAAAAATAAATGAAAAATGATGAAAAAAAGAGGTTTATTTGTCTCTCATTTTCGAAGATCCAAAAGTATGGCAATAGCATCTGGTCAACTCTATTAAGGGTCTTATTGGCCACATCACCTGGCAGGGCATGTGAATAAGTAGAAATTACATCTTGAGACAGGAAGTAAAAAAATGTTTTTCAGGACTCACACTCATGCTTTTACAATGTGCTCTCCTCAGAACTCACTCCAGGAGAAGAGTGTTTACTCCTGTGGAGTGCTCCCAATATCTTAGGAACCACCAAGTAGGACTTACCACTTAAAGGTCCTACCACTTCTCAGCCCTGTGGAAGCAAGTGTCCAACACATAAACCTTTCAGGGAGGGATAAACAACATCCTCACCTTGGCAGCCACCAACAGGATAATAACCACAAGGTCTCAGATAGTAAGCGCTCAATAATATGAATAGGTCCTTAGTTGTTATTCCTCTAGACCATTACCACATTGTTACAAAGAACAGCCCACATGGTAGATGGAGGAGCCAACACTTAAGGAGACTTGGAAATATTCAGTAACACGTTTGAGGTTGCAGAGCACAGTAGTAGCCTTTTGAGCCCAATTCTTTGGCTTCATAGTCCAGCTCCCATTGGTAAAAACATTCTTACTATCTTTACCTCATGTGTCCAGACTAGGATGAAGAAGAGGGACTTGGGAACCATTGTAAATGAGTCTAGTCAAAGATTCCAGCAACTTTGATGTGAAAAGATCCCTATAATATTAGGTAATTACATTAATCTGTAGAGACCTACAGATATTTTGGTGTGCTTCAGAGTATAAATGGAAAGGTCTGCTTTGATGAAACAGCAACTATGAGCTCTAGGACAATGTGTCTCCATTAAGCTGTGGATTAAGGCAAATTTCGGCATGCATCTGACACGCCTACTAGGTGTCACATCCAGAACATCTGGAGTCAACATGTAGGAGCTAGTACTTGAGAATTTACAATAAATAAATCATCCATTAACCTTGATGATAATGGTCCACACTAAAAAGGACCATGACACTCCCAAGTCTCATCATTTTGTCTTTCCTATTTTCCATGGAGGTAAGGGTATTCAAGACTATTATGAACTTTGCCCCAATCCAGACAGTCTAGCTATGGGATTAATAGCCCTGTGGACTCCTTTCTAGCATTTTAGACTATAACTAATCACAAATCTGGGGTGTAAGACTGATGCTGAGGCAGGGTCACTTTTGTTATTTTCCCCTTTTCTTATCCCAATATCTAGTCAGCCTTGCTAAACCTCATGGAATTTTTCTCTTGTGACTAGTCTGTAGTCTAGCTGTTTTCCAGAATCATAAGCACCTTTGGTAAGCTTATATGTAGGAGAGAGTTGAGGATGGAGTTCCATTGGAACCTAAGGTGCGCAAGGCTCCGAGTGACATTCCTCAGTGTCACACAACCCGGGACTAGTGAACCACATATATAATCCCAACACTCAAGAGGTGAAGGCCAGAGGCTCTGAAGGATCATCAGTTGGCTAGTGAATTCAAGACCAGACTGGGCTACAGAGACAGCTTAATGGACAGACAAATGGGAGGAGAGAGAGAGAGAGAGAGAGAGAGAGAGAGAGAGAGAGAGAGAGAGAGAGAGAGAGAGAGAGAGAGGAGGGGGGAGGGAGAGAGAGGGAGAATGACAGGAAAGAGAGATGAAGGAGGAGAATGGAAAGATGGAAGAAAGGAAAGAAAGAAAAATTATGTGTGTGAGTTTGGGGACAAAGTCTTGCAGGGCAGAAAAGCAAGAGATATTTCCATTTACAATATATTAGGGAACCACAGTGTCTTAGTTAGGGTTTTACTGCTATGAACAGACACTATGACCAATACCGTCTTATAAAGAACATTTAATTGGGCTGACTAGCGCTCTATAAGACATTTGGTGGAGCTAGCTTTAGCAGGCTCACAGGGGTTCAGTCCATTATCATCAAGGCAGGAACATGGCAGCATCCAGGCAGGCATGGTGCAGGAGGAGCTGAGAGTTCTACATCTTCATCTGAAGGCTGCTAGCACAATACTGTCTTCCAGGCAGTAGGATGAGGGTCTTATAGCTCACACCCACTGTGACACACCTACTGCAACAGGGCCACACCTTCTAATCATGCCACTCCCTGGGCTGAGCATATACAAACCATTACACATAGAGAACCTCAGGAAAATGACTTCTTGTCCTACAAAGGGCTCCCAGTCTCAGACATTGCAGGAAGCACCTAGGTCTCAGCTCAGGAACAAGATATGCCCACCTCATGCCCAGTACCAAGATAGTGAAATGGGGTTGAAATAAATGGATTGAAGGCCCTACAGGAGGTGCCTCCAATCCTTGGTAATCATCACAAGAGGAGCAGCATTCCAATAGGAAATGAAACTGAACTTTACCGAGTTGGGGTGAAAGGACAGAGAAGACGGGATCCACCACAAATCTCTGAAATACAATCTACCCAGAACACACACCAGGCAAGTGTACTCTCTATTACTAATTAACACAAACACTCTGACAAAAGTGGCTCGCGGTTAGCTGGGCAGGATCCTTCCTGGAACTCATGAACACTTGTGGTTCAAACTGAAGTTGAACCTCTCAGGCCCAGCTCCACTCTGGCTCCTTCATGCCTTGCAGCCACTGATTCTGAGGAATAGAACGCTTGCAAATCCCACACCTTCTGGTAGAGGAGTCCACAAGCATGCTCCCCACACATCAGTTCTACTTAAAACTTAATTAATCCCACAAGGAGGCACCGTCCATGTGGAATGCTGTGGTGACCCTGATGTTCTTCATCCATTTCTGACAGGACAGGGGCATGGGATGGGGGCAGTTCAGGGTTGTGAAGAGCCAACACTAGTCTAAATACTTTCTTCAAGACAACCCAGTGATCTTCTCTGCTAGGCTGATTGGAAAGCCATGAAAATATCTATGACCCTCAAGAGAGGAAAATCCTACCTGCGTTTTCATGAGACCACCTTCCTGGTCTTTGCCACTGCTCATATCTGTCTAACTTGAGAGGAAGACGACAAAACAGTTTGATCACTGAAATCTGTCCATGAAGATCTATTTCATGCTGTCCCCAAAACTGATTGCAAAAATGGATCCAGATAATCTTTCTATTGGTTTACTCAGGACCACATTATACCATGACAGAGAAAACATTTCTGATCTAATTTGTATTCCCAATTATGCTAATTCTTGTCGTCTAGCTATCCTAACCAAGAAGGATTATGATGTATATCAGTTAATAGAGCATGGAGTTCCAACTCCTAGCAAACCCAAGCAGTCAGTAACTATTTGTTTTATTAGTTACATGAAACTTATCAAATGTGCTATTAATACTATAGCTCTCTAAAATTTTCAGTTATCAAGTTGATCCCTTGAAAAAGGGAGACATGAAATTTTAGCAAGGCTATTTTGCTCTTTAGTGTTCCCATATAAAAGTCTTAATGTTGCCACCCCAAATTACAGAAATGTCTCTTGATTTCTTTTTTCAATTGAGTTTGTCCAAAGGTTGCATTTCACGCAGGACAAAGGACACCATGAGCCACACTGTGTCTGAAATTATGTTCCCTATTGTTACCTAACCAACCTTACCCAAAGGGATTATAATGTGCATACTGGATAACACAACAGTTTCATCAGAGCGTGAATTTATCAGCACCTATTCAGGACCAATGAAATGCAATTCAATGAACTTTGTGATGCTCTCTAAAATTTACATTTGCCTGTGATTCCCTTTGAACCTGGGCGGTGTCAATGGATTAACTGATAACAAAATCTATATGCTTTTCTCCCAAAATATATACCCAGACATTTCTTGCTAATTCCTTCAAGATTTTTTCTTTGCAGCAGCAACTAGCTGAGGTTTTACTGAGGCTAGAGATTGTTTTGGAGTTATTTCAATGAAGATTTACTGGAAGCTGGAATTCTTCAGCCCTACCTAAAAGCATCTAGAAACTTAGAGACAAAAGAATAGAAAGGCACCAGAATGTTATAAAAACAAATTAAAGCAACAGCATTCTCAAAGAAAAACACTGTATCCATAACACATTGCACCTTACATTTTAAAAGCATAGCTATGCCTACATGAAGATCTGGTACAAGAGGAAATTAAGGAGAGTACCAAAGAGAGAGGGAGAGAGAGAGAAGGGAGAGAGAGAGTACTAAAGAGAGAGGAGAGAGAGAGAGGGGGAAGGATAGGGAGGAGGACAGAAGAGGAAATGCTTTTACTGAAGTTTCAAAATTCTATGATGTGTAAATAAAGTAAAACAGGAAAGAGATCCAGGGGAAATGATTTTCTCCCTCCCTAAATTCAGTGAGAACCTTGTTAGGGTTAAAAGCCTCTAGCTCCCTGGTTCTATTCCAGTTTTTGTCCATGAATTGGTTTCTCAGGCCCGGGCACAGGGATCCAGCGGCAAGAGGGTTCATGGATAGGAGTCCTCCTTTCCCATGGAGATTACTCTGCTGGGAAGGAGATACTGTTAGGGGAACTGATTTTACCTGGAACACTGATAGAGGTGGCTTGGGGCCTCAGCTCAGGACTAGGGATCTTAGCATACCTGTAGGGATGCCATCTGGCTTACTTGTGGGACCTGCGTTCTGCCCATTCTGCAAGCCTTTGTCAGAGCCTCTCTCTGCTTTGGGTGGTGTTGGGGGCCTTGGTGAGTGCCTGGATAATCCCATCTTGTGACTCGTGGGGAGTTGCTGCAGACAGCTAAAATTCAACCAGTTTTCCTTTGCAACGTATCACGGCTCCAAGCACCACTTGCTTCCAGGTTGTTTTAGCACTGAGAAGCTCAGAGACCACTTCATCGCGTTCCTCCTAGTCGCGTGGCCAGGCCAAAGTCCAGGTGGCTGCCTCGTGCTCTTCTACCTGATCGTGCAGCTGCTGAACGCCCACTGCTTTTTCTTGTTGCCTCACAGCCACCCCTCACACCCAGGGCCCAGGACATAGGCACAGGCTCTCTTGATGGAGCGCGGTACATGGGAATCAATCACCGACAGACTTCAGGCCATCTTCTATATCCTTCAGGGCCGAACGGAAGGTCAGGTAGAAACCAGGAGCCAACGCCATTCTTATCACCCTCTTCGTTGATGAACAGAACCGCTTCGGGTGGCGGAAACCACTCTAGGGTCATCAGTATCCAAACCCTTGGTCAAACCTGTTCCTAAGTAGTGGAATGCAATTGGCTCACGTCAACTCAGTGCCTTATCCAGTCCTGCGTGAGTGCCTCCCCTCCTCCCCTCCCACTGAAGGCCTGTCACCAAGCCACTCACCAACCCTCCCACACAGGAGATTAACATGCCGCGTCATAGACATGGGCTATGAGACCTGCAAGATGGCCTGCTGAATCCAAAACAGTGGAGATGTTTCTTGCTTGCCTGGCAAGTTGAGCGTCCTGATCTTTAACGACACCATGGTAGTCCAACTGTCCCAGAAACAGCAGTGAGCCCGTGGTTTCCTGAGAGTTTCTGAAAGTAGCACTCATCTGCATTCTACCCTGGCATGAATTGTTTTTCTCTTTCTCCCCTTTTCCCCTCCTCCACCTCCCTCCTCCCCATCTCCTCCCTTTTTCTTCCCGTTCCTCCTCCTCCTCCTCCTCCCTCCTTCCTTCCTTCCTTCCTTCCTCCTTCCCTTCCCCCCTCTTCTATCTTCCATTTCTTTTAAAAGGTCATATCTCTTATTAGAGCCCATATTTCCCAGGATCAAAGTTTTTATGAGGTATAAGTTCCTTAAATCAAGTGAGGTGACAGAACTCCCTCCCGTTTTTCCTTTTAAATACCTAACCTTGTTCTAGATGCCAGAAATCTCAGGATTTTGGATATTTCATTACCGTTTCCCTGCATAGCGCTTCTCTCTTGTGCTACAGGATAACTTCTTCAGTACAGTAAAGCTGGGTCAAGTTCCTTCCTCCATGCTTAAACACATTTTCCCATGTCTTGCATTTGTCAACACCACCCTATTGTCCCATCAGCAAGTCAATGTTATATGCCTGGATTTTCACTGCCAAAACTTCAGTAGAAATGCCAAAGCAGGCAAGTTCTCCCTCACTATGAAATCTATGTTTGGCAGGTGGTTCTTCTGTGATGTTTCAGCACAGTATGGTTCTGTCGACATCATGCCTTCTTTGGATTCCACATTGGCTTAGGTGTTCACTTTTGACCTTTTTAAAGGTTTATATTTGTTTTATAACCGTGTGGTTAGTGTGGCTGGAGGACTGCTCAGCAGTTAAAATTGGCTGCTCTTCAGAGGACCTGGGCTTGATTCTCCAGCATCCACATGGTGGCTTCCAATCAGTATCCTAAGTTCAGGAACCCAACCTGTCTGTGGCTTCCCTAGACACCAGGTGATATTGCATATAGTACACAAGCATATATGCAAGCAAAACTTTTGTTTGCAGAAAGTTATTTAAAATAACAATTTTAAAAATAAAATTATGCTATGCATGTATGTCTTTGTGGGAGTGTATTAATTATATGTAAGTTGCCTACAGAGACCAAAGAGGGCAACAGATCCCTTAGAGCTGGAGTTACAGTGGGTTGTGAGATGACAGATGGGTGCTGGAAACTGTCTGTAATCTGCTTGAACCTCTGCCAGCCATGCTTTTGTGGCATTAAAAAGTCACTTTACTAGTTTGGGCATGTGTTTTTTGACTATTTGCCTACATGTACTATCACATGCATGTAGAAATTGTGAAAATCTTTCCAAAAGTCAATTTCCGTCCTTTTTTATGGGACCTTAACCACTCAGGTCATCAGACTTGGTAGTGGGGCACCCTTACCAGCTAAGCATCTCGTTGGTGTATCTTTTGGCATTTTATTAGCATATATCAATTGTACAAAATAATGAACTCCAGGGCCAGCTGTGGTGGGGCCCACAGCTGTGTGTGTGTGTGTGTGTGTGTGTGTGTGTGTGTGTGTGTGTGTGTGTGTATTTTAGTTATAGTCACTTCTCTTGGACACAGACACTACCTCCGTGTGTCCTTCCTCTTCGCAAATAGTCATTGCTGTTTGTTCTGATGCTTCCCTCTTCCTAACGCCTCCTAGTGTTTCCTCCTCCTCCCTGGCTACTTTTCCTCTCCTTTCAATGGTTCACACTTGGCTTTCATGTCCACGTCTTTATTCCGTGCTCTTTCCCCCATAAGTATACATGGTTTCACATGCATATCTACACCCTAGATGACTTTGAAATCAGTTCTACATATGAGAGGGGACAATACTGAGACCTGTCTTTTTCTGTTGTAATTTGTTCTTACCAAAAGCCATGATTTCCTTTTCATTCTAGCTGACAAAATTCAATGTGTTTATGCCCCATACTTTCTCTATTTACTTATTTTTGTTGTGTTATTTTATCTGTTGCTGGAAATATGAATGCATTTCTGTTTACAGATACAGCACAAGCATCTTTATGTGACTTAGAGTCCTTTGGGCATATTCCAAAGGTGGTGTGTTGGGTCATGTGGTAGCTCTATTTTTAGTTTTTTTTTGGGAGCTTGCACTTTGATTTCAGGTAACTTCTGGGTTTACATCCCCACCAACAGTATAAGAATTCTCTTGCAACATCCTTACCAGCCTTTTTTCATTAGTTTTCTTGTTGACAGCCTTTCTGACTGGGGGTGGGGAAAAGGAATCAAAAGTGGGTTTTAAATTGCATTTTCATGATGACTAATGAGGACAAGATTTTTTCAAGTATTTATTGGCTATTAGCATTTTTCTTTTGAGAGCTCTCTATTCAGTTCATCAGTGCTTATAAAGATTGCATGATTTCTTTTGGCTGCTTAATATTGTGGCTCTCGAGTCTAGATATTCATCATCACTGGGCTTTCTTCTCCATTGTGTGAGGATCAGAGGACAGCTGTGTTTAGCTTTTATTTGGGTTCCAGGGATCCAAACTCAGGTTGCTAGTCTTGTACTTCAAGTACTTATACCCACAAATGAATCTCTCTCTGTGATATAATTTGAGATCAGGTATGATGATACTTTCCGCATCATTCATTGTACTTAGAATTATGCAGGCTCTTTCTTTGGTCCCATATGAATTGTTTTCATCCATTCCTTAAAGAATGTCACTGATATTTTGATAGAGATTACATTGAACTTGTAGATCGCTTTAAGTAATACAGCCATTTTCACAACAGAAGTTCTGTCAATCCATAAGTATGGAAGGTTTTATCTTCTGGTGTCTTCTTAAGTTTATTTTTTTCATTGTGTTCATATCTCCATTGTAGAGGTCTTTTACCTCTGGCTAAGTTTATTAGTAGGTGTTTCTCTCTCTCTCTCTCTCTCTCTCTCTCTCTCTCTCTCTCTCTGTATCTATCTATCTATCTATCTATCTATCTATCTATCTATCTATCTTTGGTTTTTCAAGACAAGGTTTCACTGTGTAGTCCTGAATATCCTGGAACTTGCTCTGAAGATCAGGTTGGCCTCAAACTCAGACATTTACCTGCTTCTACCTCACAAGTGCTGGGATTAAAGGTTGTGCCACCACCACCTAACAGATATTTATTTTGAAGCTATTGTAAATTGCATTTCCCACTCATTATTTTTTTCTTGCCAAATTTATTGTTGTATGGTGCAGGTTGATTTGTATCCTATTACTTTGATAACAATCTTTATCCGTTCTGGAAATAAAATGATTTAATAGTGAACAAAGTAAAGAACTCTCAAATAAGTATCCTATTGATGTAGCCCAAGGTCTTAGGAAACAAGTATAATACAAACAAAAAATGAGTGTAATATAACAATGATGATAGTTTTGTTGCCATTTAGTAAATTGTTGGGTACAGGATGATCACATAACTTTGTCCTCATTATTTTGAAGTATATTCCCTCCATCCCTTGGTTGTCTTAGGGCTTTTATCATGAAGGAAGGGATGCCAAGTTTTCTTGAAGATCTTTGGCACGTTAGATGAGATTATCACATAGTTCCTGCCATTAATTCTGTTTGTATACTGTATTACACTTCTTTCTTGCTTATTTTAAATCAAACTTGCATTCCTGGAATGAAAACAGTTCACCCATGGTGTATGATCTTATTAATGTATTCTGGAATACAGATTATGAAACTTGTATTGAGAATCTTTGTATCTATATTCATTAGGAAAATTAGTCTATGCCTTTCTCTTTTTTTGTGTGAGTCTCTATTTAGTGTGGTTTTGCAGAATGTGTTATATAGTATTCATTGACTTTGTATTTTATGGAACAGGTTGAGAAACATTGGTCTTGGCTTTTTAATGGTTTGACAGAATCTTGCAGTGAATCTGTCCAGTAAATCTTTACTTTGTTTAGAGGACTTTTCTTGGTTCTTTAATCCTGTTTTTATTTTCGGCATGTTTAAGTTGTTCAAATCATCTTGACTTAGCTTCAGTATGTCATAGGTGTTTAGGAATTTGTCCATTTCTTCTAGTCTAGATTTTTGGAATAGAAATTTTCCAACGAGTCTCTAGATTTCTGTTATAACAATAACCATTTCTTCTCTAATTTTATTAATTCAGTTTTTTTGTGGGGGGACTTAATTTGGCTAGGGGTTTTCCAGTCTTTTTTTCTCTTAAGAGATAGTTTTTTGTTTGATTGAGCCTATGTATTATTCCTAGCCTCTATTTTATTAATTTCTGTGTTGATCTTTATTTTTTTGCTGTCTACTTCTTTGTGGTTTGTATTATACTTATTTTTTAAGATCTTGGGGCATACCAATAGGATATTTATTTGAGAGTTCTTTACTCTTTTTCTCTGAAATAATTTTATTTCCAGAGCTCACAAAGAAAATAGTCTGTGAAAACATATGTGACCACTGGATACATATGAACCTACAGCTTTTTAACATAATCTAACTCTATTAGAGAATTTAACATAAATATTTATTAGGCATAATTTTTTATACATATAGTAGCTGGAGTTGGTGTCCTTGAAGAGAATTTGGTTTCTATGAGGTCACGAATGTGAGGTTATCACTATGGGAATCACTGCCCTTTTGAGAAAGAAACCTGAAACAGAAATTTCCTTCCCCTATTAGAACTGGGAGAGAGAAATGTCTATCTGAGAAGCTTTGTTACAACAGCCCAAACTGAGACACTGAGATTAGATGGACAGATCTCACAATTTAGTTTGCATAAGGAAGCAGATTTTGCTTCTGGTCCATTTCTGCACATGACTTTACATTTCTGCTTGTAGAGTTTGTGATGAAAATGTTTGCTTCATTTATTTGCAGTGGAGAGGATATTTTTTGCTTACTATGTTTCCCTTTTCTATAGGAAAGACAGTTTGGGCCAGATAAGCATGACCTGGCATCAACATTGATTTGGCAGTGTTCTGAACTGCAGTGAGTCTAGGAAGAAACAAAATAGCCTTGCAATCCCAGCTCAAAGCACTGGAAAGAATTAGCTTGGTATTTTTGTGGAACTCCTTACAGTGGGAGTGGGGGTGTCTCTGCTCTATTGTGTGCTCTTGGGACCCTTTTTTCTTTTCTTTTTTTATTAGATTTTTTAATTTACATTTTAAATGTTATCTTTTTTCCCAGTTTCCCCTCCAGAAACTGCTATCCCATCCCCCTCCCCCACTTCTTTGAAATTGCTCCCTCACCCACCCACCCACTCTCATCTCCCAGCCCTGACATTTCCCTATACTGACTGGGGCATCAAGTCTTCCCTGGAAAACGGGCAGGGAGATAATATTTGAAATGTAGATGTAGAAAATATCCAATAAAAAATGAAAAAACAAAACAAAACGAAACAAAAAAGAACAAACCTTCCTTTTAGAGTTGCTATAGCTGTGTACCAAAGGTTTTGGTAAATTGTATTTTCTTTTCTTCTGTTTTTTTTTTAAGTTAGAAAATATTTAAATAGCATTTCTTTATTTTGAGTTGTATGTTGGTGCACATTTGTATAGGTTGCTGTTGTTGTGCAGGTGAAGGCAGATATAGGGTAGAATGAGGACTGTCATTGGACGAGAAGGAAGGATGGACAGGAGAAAAGATTTAGAGAGGCAAAGGAGGCAGGAGTGAGGAGGAGGGAGCTGACAGAACATGGTGGTAGATGTTAAGATTCCTCTCTGCACATATTACAGGTTGTTATGACTATTTTTTTTAAGATTTATTTATTTATTATGTATAGGTACACTGTAGCTGTCTTCAGACACACCAGAAGAGGGCATCAGATCTCATTACAGATGGTTGTGAGCCACCATGTGGTTGCTGGGATTTGAACTCAGGACCTCTGGAAGAGCAACCAGTGCTCTTCACCAGTGAGCCGTCTCTCCAGCCCTGTTATGACTACTCTTAAGGGCTGGGTGTGTACAGAATTTTGTCTAGATGGACAAATTATATCTTATCAATTGGATCAGAGAGAACATATCATATTGTGTGATATGTTTTTTCATGTGGTGACTTAACTGAGGTCAGGAGAGTGTACGGTGGCCAGACGCACTGGGCTCTCCACAGAATTGGGATGTGTGTGCCTGGCATGGTGGAAACCAGCCAAGAGAGCTGTGAGTGAGGGCAGGGTGGCCTGACAGGGTGCTGCTTTAGAATGGCTTATGGACAGCAGGTCAGAGAGTACTTGGGGGCAGTGTGGAGCCACTGAATAAAACTAACACTAGTTCAATGGCCCACTGGGCCAGAACTAACCAGAGAGTCGACTGCCAGGGTACCGTGGCAGCTGGTTTTCCACCACTTTTTTTATTTTACTGAAAACACATATTTGTGTCGTATGGAGCTCAGAGAAAAGTTACAGAGTTGACCATTTCTTTTACCACAAGGGCTCTGGGGATCAAACTCAGGTTGTCAAGCTCAAAAGCAAATACCTTTACATGTTGAGACTTCTCAGTGTCTTAATTTTTTAAGTGTGTGTGTGTGTGTGTGTGTGTGTGTGTGTGTGTGTGAGAGAGAGAGAGAGAGAGAGAGAGAGAGAGAGAGAACAGTACATTACAGTACATATATGTTGCACATACATGCATATACAAATGCAACACGGAAGTGTTGATGTCTGAGGAAAATTTATGGAAGTTAGTCTTTTGCCATGTGAGTTCCAGGAATTGAACTCAGATTACCAGGCTTGGCATCAAATGCTTTTACCATTACTCTCTGTGATGTCTAATTTTGGTTGTCAACTTGGCCACGTCTGTAAGCAACTAAATCCCAAACATCTAGCCATGTCTCTGGGGGAATTGTCTTGACTGGATCATTTGAGGTTGGGATATGTACCCTAGATAAAGATAATTTGAGGTGAGAAAACCTACCCAAATCTGGGCCACACCTTCTGATCGCAGCCCACATAAAAGAACATGGAAGCCATGGAAGAAGGAAGCTTTTGCTCTTTGCCTACTTGTCTTCACTCCGGCCGACAAGTCACCTATTCTGTTGTTGACACGATTCCTCACTGGTATTAGAACCTTCTTCTTTTGGGAGCCCCATATAGGATGAGACAGGCTGCTGTCTAGGATGGCCCAGGACTTCAGCCACAGATTGGAAGTGCTCAGGCATCCAGTCATGGGCTGAACAACTACCCTTGGGGTTTCCATCAGGGAGACAGCCACTGTGTGACTACCCAAACCACATCCTGTAAGCCACACAAATATCAAACACACACACACACACACACACACACACACACACACACACACACACACACACACCCCTCATTTAGTAATATGTAACCACCTACTTTATCCGTTCTGGTTAATTTTGGATTAAAATCTGTTTTGTCACACATTAGAACACACATTCCTGATTCCTTTTGGATTCTATTTTCTTGAAATATTATTTTCTATTCTTTCCCCCCTTTTTTTGTATATGTCTTAGCAAGGTGAGATTCTTAGGACAGAATGCTTTTACATTTTGATCCATTAAAACACTCTGATCGAAGGCCTTAACACCATTCACTTTTTTGTTTATGTTTTTCCTTTTTTCTTTTTTTCACTTTTTTCTTTTATTGGATATATTTTTATTGACATTTCAAATTTTATTCCTTTTTCCGGTTTCGGGACACCCCCTATCTCATCCTCTCCCTTTTCTGTAACAGTGTTTTCCTCCCCCATCCACCCCTTCCTTCCCACCCACCCCCCACTGACATTTCCCTACACTGGCGTGTCCAGCCTTGGGAGGACCAAGGACTTCTCCTTCTATTGGCTCCCAACAAGGCCATCCTCTGCTACATATGCAGCTGCAGCCATGGGTCAGTCCATGTGTACTCTCTGGGTAGTGGTTTAGTCCCTGGGAGCTCTGGTTGGTTGGTAGCTCCTTCAACTCTTCCATTCTGTTCTCTAATTCCTCCAACGGGGATCCCATTCTCAGTTCAATAGTTTGCTGCTAGCATTTGCCTCTGTATTTGTCATGCTCTGGCTGTGCCTCTGAGGAGACAGCTATATCCAGCTCCTGTCAGCATGCACTTCTTACCTTCATCAATCTTATCTAGTTTTGGTGATATATATATATATATATATATATATATATATATATATATATATATTGTATACCCAGCCAGGTGGGCCAGGCTCTGAATGCCCATTCCTTCAGTCAAGCATCCACACTTTGGTCTTCCTTCTTCTTGAGCTTCATGTGGTCTGTGGATTGTATCTTGGGTAATTAGAGCTTTGGGGCTAATATCCACTTATCAGTGAGTACATACTGTACTGGTTAGTTTTGTGTGTCAACTTGACACAAGCTGAAGTTAACACAGAAAAGGAGCCTCAGTTGTGGAAATGCCTTCATGAGACCCAGTTGTAGGGCATTTTCTCAACTGGTGATCAAGGTGGGAGGACCCAACTCATTGTGGGTGATGCCATTCCTGGGCTGGTGGTCTTGGGTTCCATAAGAAAGCAAGCTGAGCAAGCCAGGGGAAGCAAGCCAGTAAGTAACATCCCTCCATGGCCTCTGCATCAGCTCCTGCTTCCTGACCTGCTTGAGTTCCAGTCCTGACTCTCTTTGGTGATGAATAGCATGGAATAAACCCTTTCCTCCCTAACTTGCTTCTTGGTCATGATGTTTGTTCAGGAATAGGAATCCTGACTAAGACACATACCACATGTGTTTTTCTGTGATTGGGGTGCCTCACTCAGGATGATATTTTCTAGTTCAATCCATTTGCCTATGAATTTCGTGAAATCATTGTTTTTGATAGCTGATCAGTACTCCATTGTGTAAATGTACCACATTTTCTGTATCCATTCATCTGTTGAAGAACATCTGGGTTCTTTCCAGTTTCTGGCTATTATAAATAAGGCTGCTATGAACATAGTGGAGTATGTGTCCTTGTTGTATGTTGGAGCATCTTTTGGGTATATATCCAAGAGCCGTATAGCTAGGTCCTCAGGTAGTGGAATGTAAAATTTTCTGAGAAACCTCCAGACTGATTTCCAGGGTGGTTGTATCAGCTTGCAATCCCACCAACAATGGAGGAGTGTTCCTCTTTCTCCACATCCTTGCCAGCATTTGTTGTCACCTAAGTTTTTGATCTTAGCCATTCTGACTGGTGTGGAATCTCAGGGTTGTTTTGATTTGCATTTCCCTTATGACTAAAGATGTTGAACATTTCTTTAGGTGCTTCTCAGCCATTTGATATTCCTCAGCTGAAAATTCTTTGTTTAGCTCTGTATCCCATTTTTAATAGGGTGATTTGGCTCTCTGGAGTCCAACTTCTTGAGTTGTTTGTATATTTTGGATATAAGCCCTCTATCAGATGTAGGGTTGGTAAAGATCTTTTCCAAATCTGGTGGTTGTCGTTTTGTCCTAATGACAGTCAGTGTCCTTTGTCTTACAGAAGCTTTGCAGTTTTAAGAGGTCCCATTTGTCAATTCTTGATCTTAGAGCACAAGCCATTGGTGTTTTGTTCAAGAAATTTTCCCTAGTGCCCATGTGTTCGAGACTCTTCCCCACTTTTTCTTCTATTAGTTTGAGTGTATCTGGTTTGATGTGGAGGTCCTTGATCCACTTGGACTTAAGCTTTGTACAGGGTGAAAAGAATGGACCGATCTGCATTCTTCTACCTGCTAACCTCCAGTTGAACCAGCACCATTTGCTGAAAATGCTATCTTTTTTCCCATTGGATGGTTTTGGCTCCTTTGTCAAAGATCAAGTGACCATAGGTGTGTGGGTTCATTTCTGGGTGTTCAATTCTACCCCACTGATCAAGCTGCCTGTCTCTGTACCAATACAATACAGTTTTTATCACTATAACACCATTTACTTTTAGGGTTATTATTGAATAGTATGTATTACTTTCTCCATCGTCTTAGATATTTGCTTATTTACTAAGTTAACTATGTTTGTTTCAAATTCTTTTGAGACATGGTCTTGGCTGAATTGGAACTCTCTATGTAGACCAGGCTGGCCTTGAACTCACAGAGCTGTGCATGCTTCTGTTTCCCAGTTTTGAAAGTAAGGGAATGTGCCACTATGCAAGACTGAAACTCACTCTATAGACCAGGCTGGCTTTGAGCTCAAAGAGATCTGCCTTCCTCTGCCTCTTCAGTGTTGGGTTTAAAGGCATATGCCTCCCCTACCTGGCTCATAAGTTTTATTTTTAATCTCTCCTTGTGAGATGTCTTCTTTTTTTATTGGATATTTTTTATTTACATTTCAAGTGTTATTCCCATTCCCAGTTTCCTGGACAAAAGCCCCCTATTCCATCCATGTCCCCTTCTTCTATTAGGGTGTGACCCTCCCCATCCACTCCCACATTCCCTCACATTGGAGGTCCAACCTTGGCAGGACCAAGGACTGTGAGATGTCTTCTTTCTTGAGCTTTTGTGATTTATTTTTTCTTATCCTTTCTTCCTCTTCTGTGTGTACCATTCCTTTAAGAACAGTAAACAATGCTGACTTACTGGACACAAATTGCTTTAGTTTACCATGGAAGGTCGTTCTCCTTTCATTTCAAAGGAGAACTTTGCAAGATATGGTAGCCTTGCTTTGCAGGTTTTTTTATCCTCAGCACTTGAAATACATCAGTTCATGTTCTCCTGGCTTTCAGGGTTTCTGCTGAGAAGCGTGCTATTATTCTGATAGGTTTGCTTTTGTAAGTAACTTGACACTTCTCTCTTTCAGCTTTCACTATTTTTTTGTTCTGTGTTCTTAATATTTTAACTATAATATAACAGCAAAAGGCTGTTTTCTGGCTGTGTCTAAATGGGATTTTAAATACCTCTTACACATGGATATCCATTTATTTTCTCTGATTTGAAATTTTTTTTGTTATAATTCCATTGGTTATTTTTTTCTGTATTTTAGCTCTCTTTATACAGCAGTTTTGTAGGTTTCATCCTTGTAATTGTGTCCTAGGTGTTCCCCCTCCCCAACCAGCCTCCCCTTCCTGCCTCCCTGCCCTGACATTCCCCTACAGTGGGGGCTCCACTCTTGGCAGGACCAAGGGCTACTCCTCCCATTAGTGCCCAACAAGACCAGCAGCTGGAGCCATGTGTCTGTGCATGTGTACTCATTGGGTAATGGTTTAGTCCCTCGGAGCTCTGGTTGGATAGTATTGTTGTTCTTATGGGGTTGCAAGCCCCTTCAGCTCCTTCAATCCTTTCTGTAACTCGTCCAATGGGGACCCTGTTCTCAGTTCAATGGTTGGCTGTGAACATCTGCTTCTGTATTTGTCATGGTCTGACACAGCCTCTCAGGAGACAACTACATCGGGCTCCTATCAGCATGCACTTCTTGGAATCAGCAATATTGTCTGGGTTTGTTGAAAGTATGTATATGGGCTGGATTCCCAGGTAGGGCAGCCTCTGGATGGCCTTTCCTTCAGTCTCTGCTCCTCCAAATTTTGCCTTCATATCCCCTCCTGTGAATATTTTTGTTTCCTCTCCTAAGAAGGACTGAAGCATCCACACTTTGGTCATCTATCTTCTTGAGCTTCATGAGGTCTGTGGATTGTGTGATGGGCAATCTGAACGTTTGAGCTAACATTCACTTATCAGTGAGTGCATACCATGTGAGTATTTTGGGATTGGGTTACCTCACTCAGCATGATATTTTCCAGTTTCATCCATTTGCCTATGAATTTCATAAAGTCATTGTTCTTGATAGCTGAGTAATATTGCATTGTGTAGATGTACCACATTTTCTGTATTCATTCCTCTGTTGAAGGGCATCTGGGTTCTTTCCAGCTTCTGGCTATTATAAATAAGGCTGCTATGAACATAGTGGAGCATGTGTCTTTTTTATATGTTGGGGCATCTTTTGGATATATGCCCAAGAGAGGTATAGCTGGATCCTCAGGCAGTTCAATGTCCAATTTTCTGAGGAACCTCCAAACTGATTTCCACAGTGGTTGTATCAGTTTGCAATCCCATCAACAATGGAGGAGTGTTCCTCTTTCTCCGCATCCTCGCCAGCATCTGCTGTCGCCAAAGTTTTTGATCTTAGCCATTCTGACTGGTGTGAGGTGGAATTTCAGGGTTGTTTTGATTTCATTTCCCTTATGAATAAAGATGTTGAACATTTATTTATTTTTTTTTCCGGAGCTGGGGACCGAACCCAGGGCCTTGAGCTTGCTAGGCAAGTGCTCTACCACTGAGCTAAATCCCCAACGCCCCCCTTTTTTGTTTTGTTTTTTGTTTTTTGTTTTTTTAGATTTGTTTTTTTTTTTTGAACATTTCTTTAGGTAGTTCTCAGCCATTCCGAATTCCTCAGCTGTGAATTCTTTGTTTAGCTCTGAACCCCATTTTTTAATAGGGTTATTTGTCTCCCTGTGGTCTAACTTCTTGAGTTCTTCGTATATTTTGGATATAAGCCCTCTATTTGTTGTAGGATTGGTAAAGATCTTTTCCCAATCTGTTGGTTGCCGTTTTGTCCTAACCACAGTGTCCTTTGCCTTACAGAAGCTTTGCAGTTTTATGAGATCCCATTTGTCGATTCTTGATCTTAGAGTATAAGCCATTGGTGTTTTGTTCAAGAAATTTTCTCCAGTGCCCATGTGTTCAAGATTCTTCACCACTTTTTCTTCCATTAGTTTGAGTGTATCTGGTTTGATGTGGAGGTCCTTGATCCACTTGGACTTAAGCTTTGTACAGGGTGATAAGCATGGATCGATCTGCATTCTTCTACATGTTGACCTCCAGTTGAACCAGCACCATTTGCTGAAAATGCTATCTTTTTTCCACTGGATGGTTTTGGCTCCTTTGTCAAAAATCAAGTGACCATAGGTGTGTGGGTTCATTTCTGGGTCTTCAATTCTATTCCATTGGTCTATCTGCCTGTCTCTGTACCAATACCATGCAGTTTTTATCACTATTGCTCTGTAATACTGCTTGAGTTCAGGGATAGTGATTCCCCCGGAAGTCCTTTTATTGTTGAGGATAGTTTTAGCTATCCTGGGTTTTTTGTTATTCCAGATGAATTTGCAAATTGTTCTGTCTAACTCTATGAAGAATTGGATTGGAATTTTGATCAGGATTGCATTGAATCTGTAGATCGCTTTTGGTAAAATGGCAATTTTTACTATATTAATCCTGCCAATCCATGATCATGGGAGATCTTTCCATCTTCTGAGATCTTCTTCAATTTCTTTCTTCAGAGGATTGAAGTTCTTATACAGATCTTTCACTTGCTTGGATAAAGTCACAACGAAGTATTTTATATTATTTGGGACTATTATGAAGGGTGTCATTTCCCTAATTTCATTCTCGGCTTATTTTTCTTTTGTGTAGAGGAAGGCTACTGATTTATTTGAGTTAATTTTATACCCAGCCACTTTGCTGAAGGTGTTTATCAGGTTTAGTAGTTCCTTGGTGGAACTTTTGGGATCATTCAAATTTACAATCATATCATCTGCAAATAGTGATATTTTGACTTCTTCCTTTCCAATCTGTATCCCCTTGATCTCCTTTTGTTGTCTGATTGCTCTGGCTAGGACTTTGAGAACTATATTGAATAAGTAGGGAGAGAGTGGGCACCCTTGTCTTGTCCCTGATTTTAGTGGGATTGCTTCAAGTTTCTCTCCATTTAGTTTAATGTTAGCAACTGGTTTGCTGTATATGGCTTTTACTATGTTTAGGTATGGGCCTTGAATTCCTATTCTTTCCAGGACTTTTATCATGAAGGGGTGTTGAATTTTGTCAAATGCTTTCTCAGCATCTAATGAAATGATCGTGTGGTTTCTATTTTTGAGTTTGTTTATATAATGGATTAGGTCGATGGTTTTCTGTATATTAAGCCATCCCTGCATCCCTGGGATGAAGCCTACTTGATCATGATGGATGATTGTTTTGATGTGCTTTTGGATTTGGTTTGCAAGAATTTTATTGAGTATTTTTGCATGATATTCATAAGGGAAATTGGTCTGAAGTTCTCTTTCTTTTTTGGGTCTTTGCGTGGATTAGGTATAAGAGTAATTTTGGCTTCATAGAAGGAATTCGGTAGTGTTTCATCTGTTTCAATTTTGTGGAATAGTTTGGATAATATTGGTATGAGGTCTTCTATGAAGGTCTGATAGAATTCTGCACTAAACCCGTCTGGACCTGGGCTCTTTTTGGTTGGGCGACCTTTAATGACTGCTTCTATTTCTTTAGGAGTTATGGATTTTTTTAATGGTTTATCTGTTCCTTGTTTAACTTGGGTACCTGGTATCTGTCTAGGAAATTGTCCATTTCCTCCAGATTTTCAGGTTTTGTTGAATATAGGCTTTTGTAGTAGGATCTGATGATTTTTTGAATTTCCTGATTCTGTTGTTATGTCTCCCTTTTCATTTCTGATTTTGTTAATTTTGACACACTCTCTGTGTCCTCTGGTTAGTCTGGCTAAGGGTTTATCTATCTTGTTGACTTTCTAAAAGAACCAGCTTTTGGTTCTGTTGATTCTTTGTATAGTCTTTTTGTTTCTACTTGGTTGATTTCAGCTCTGAGTTTGATTATTTCCTGCCTTCTACTCCTCCTGGGTATATTTGCTTCTTTTTGTTCTAGGGCTTTTAGGTGTGCTGTCAAGCTGCTGACATATGCTCTCTCCTGTTTCTTTCTGCAGGCACTCAGAGCTATGAGTTTTCCTCTTAGCATAGCTTTCATTGTGTCCCATAAGTTTGGGTATGTTGTATCTTCATTTTCATTAAATTCTAAAAAGTCTTTCATTTCTTTCTTTATTTCTCCCTTGACCAGGTTATCATTGAGTAGAACATTGTTCAATTTCCATGTATATGTGGGCATTCTTCCCTTATTGTTATTGAAGACCAGCTTTAGCCCATGGTGGTCCAATAGCACGCATGGGATTATTTCTATCTTTCTGTATCTGTTGAGGCCTGTTTTGTGCCAGATTATATGGTCAATTTTGGAGAAAGTACCATGATGTGGTAAGAAGAAGGTATATCCATTTGTTTTAGGATAGAATGTTCTATAAATATCTGTTAAATCCATTTGGTTCATGACTTCTCTTAGTCTGTCTATGTCTCTGTTTAATTTCTGTTTCCGAGATCTGTCCATTAATGAGAGTGGGGTGTTGTGTGAGGTGCAATGTGTGCTTTGAGCTGTAGTAAGGTTTCTTTTTTTTTTTTTTTTAATTAACTTGAGTGTTTCTTATATACATTTAGTGTTATTCCTTTCCGGTTTCCGGCAAACATCCCTCTCCCCTCCCCTTCTTTATGGGTGTTCCCCTCCCCATCCTCCCCCCTTGCCGCCCTCCCCCCAACAATCTAGTTCACTGGGGGTTCAGTCTTAGCAGGACCCAGGGCTTCCCCTTCCACTGGTGCTCTTACTAGGATATTCATTGCTACCTATGAGGTCAGAGTCCAGGGTCAGTCGATGTATAATCTTTAGGTAGTGGCTTAGTCCCTGGAAGCTCTGGTTGCTTGCATTGTTGTACATATGGGGTTTCGAGCCCCTTCAGGCTCTTCCAGTTCTTTCTCTGATTCCTTCAACGGGGGTCCTATTCTCGATTCAGTGGTTTGCTGCTGGCATACGCCTCTGTGTTTGCTGTATTCTGGCTGTGTCTCTCGGGAGAGATCTACATCCGGCTCCTGTCGGCCTGCACTTCTTTGCTTCATCCATCTTGTCTAATTGGATGGCTCTGTATGCATGGGCCACATGTGGGGCAGGCTCTGAATGGGTGTTCCTTCTGTGTCTGTTTTAATCTTTGCCTCTCTATTCCCTGCCAAGGGTATTCTTTTATGTATGTAGGTGCCCTTGTATTTGGAACATAGATATTTTTGATTGAGAGTTCATCTTGGTGGATTTTTCCTTTGATGAATATGAAGTGTCCTTCCTTATCTTCTTTTATGACTTTTGGTTGAAATTCGATTTTATTTGATATTAGAATGGCTACTCCAGCTTGCTTCTTGTGACCATTTGCTTGGAAAGTTGTTTTCCAGCCTTTTACTCTGAGGTAGTGTCTGTCTTTGTCTCTGAGGTGTGTTTCCTGTAGGCAGCAGAATGCTGGGTCCTCATTACGCATCCAGTTTGTTAATCTGTGTCTTTTTATTGGGGAATTGAGTCCATTGATGTTGAGAGATATTAAGGAATAGTGATTATTGCTTCCTGTTATATTCGTATTTGGATGTGAGGTTATGTTTGTGTGCTTTTCTTCTCTTTGTTTTGTTGCCAAGATGATTAGTTTCTTGCTTTTTCTCCGGTGTAGCTTGCCTCCTTGTGTTGGGCTTTACCATATATTGTCTTTGGTAGGGCTGGATTTATAGAAAGATATTGTGTAAATTTGGTTTTGTCATGGAATATCTTTGTTTCTCCATCTATGTTAATTGAGAGTTTTGCAGGATACAGTAACCTGGGCTGGCATTTGTGTTCTCTTAGAGTCTGTATGACATCAGTCCAGGATCTTCTGGCCTTCATAGTCTCTGGCGAAAAGTCTGGTGTGATTCTGATAGGTCTGCCTTTATATGTTACTTGACCTTTTTCCCTTACTGCTTTTAATATTTTGTCTTTATTTTGTGCATTTGGTGTTTTGACTATTATGTGACGGGAGGAGTTTCTTTTCTGGTCCAATCTATTTGGAGTTCTGTAGGCTTCTTGTATGTTTATGGGCATCTCTTTCTTTAGGTTAGGAAGTTTTCTTCTATGATTTTGTTTGATATTTACTGGTCCTTTGAGCTGGGAGTCTTCACTCTCTTCTATACCTATTATCCTTAGGTTTGATCTTCTCATTGTGTCCTGGATTTCTTGTATGTTTTGGGCCAGTAGCTTTTTTCCATTTTACATTATCTTTGACCGTTGTGTCGATGATTTCTATGGAATCTTCTGCTCCTGAGATTCTCTCTTCTCTCTCTTGTATTCTGTTGGTGATGCTTGTATCTACGGCTCCTTGTCTCTTCTTTTGGTTTTCTATATCCAGGGTTGTCTCCCTTTGTGCTTTCTTTATTGTTTCTATTTCCATTTTCAATTCCTTCACCTGTTTAATTGTGTTTTCATGTAATTCTTTCAGGGATTTTTGTGTTTATTCTCTCAGGGATTCTACTTGTTTACTTGTGTTTTCCTGCATTTCTCTAAGGGAGTTCTTTATGTCTTTCTTAAAGTCCTCCATCATCATGATCAAATGTGATTTTAAATCTAGATCTTGCTTTTCTGGTGTGTGTGGATATTCAGTGTTTGCTTTGGTGGGAGAATTGAGCTCTGATGATGCCATGTAGTCTTGCTTTCTGTTGCTTGGGTTCCTGTGCTTGCCTCTCACCATCAGGTTGTCTCTGGTGTTACCTTGTTTTGCAATTTCTGACAGTGGCTAGACCGTCCTGTAGGCCTGTGTGTCAGGCGTGCTGTAAACCTGTTTTCCTGTTTTCTTTCAGCCAGTTATGGGAACAGAGTGTTCTGCTTTCAGGCGTGTAGTCATTCCTGTCCACTGGCTTTCAGCTGTCCCTGTGGGTGGGAACCAGAAGGGCCTGCCCCTCCTTCTCCTGGGTCCCTGTGCACAGGGGGCCCAGATGGTGCTAGGCGTTTTCCTCTAGAGTCAGAAATGTGGGCAGAGAGTAGTCTCCTCTGGCTTCACAGGGTGTCTGCCCCTCTGAAGTTCTAGCTCTCCCTTCCATGGGATTTGGGTGCAGGGAGCTGTGTGACGGGGTCCATTCAGATCTAGGCACAGTCTGGATTGCAGGGCTCCTGCAGCTTGACTGCCCCATCTTCCTGTGCCCAGAGGCCCTAAAAGATTTCCTCTTGGGCCAGGGATGTGGGCAAAGGTGGGCAGAAGTGGTGATCTCTCCTGCCCTGCAGTCTCAGGATTGCCCACATGTCTGGGTGATCAGCTCTCTCTCCTACAGCGTCTAGGAGCAGGGAGCTCAGGGCCAGGATCAGCAAGGTTCAGGAGCCAGCTAGAAATTGGAAGTGCCAGGTCCCAGAGGAGTTCTGCCTTTGCATATCCTGAGGCCACTCTTCATTTCACTTAGAGCAGAATAGTTGTATTCACCTCTGGTCTCAGGCCTGAAGTTGCTCCTCAGGACTGGGTTTCAGTTCTCCTTGAGGGCAGCAACCAGATGGGCGTGCCCCTACTTCGGTGTTCCTGTGCACAGGGTGCCCAGATGGTGCTAGGTGTTTTCCTCTAGAGTCAGAAATGTGGGCAGAGAGTATCTGCCCCTCTGAAGCTCTAGCTCTCCCTCCCACGGGATTTGAGTGCAGGGAGCTGTTTGACTGGATCCGTTCAGATTGGTGCAGTTTGTACCTCAGGGCTCCTGCAGCTTGACTACCCCTATCTTCCTGTGCCCAGAGGCCCTATACAGTTTCCTCTTCTGCCAGGGATGTGGGCAAAGGTGGGCAGAAGGTGCGGTCTCTCCTGTCTTGCAGTCTCAGGATTGCTCACACGTCTTGGTGATCAGCTCTCTCTCCCACGGGGTTGGGGAGCAGGGAGCTTTGGGCCGGGATCAGTGAGGTTCAGGCACCAGCTCACACTGAGAGAGATTTTTATTTGATTTCTTACTATTTAAAGATTTCAACATTCACATTTTTAATCATTATGTCTCTTCTTCCTTCCCCTTATCTTCTTTCTCCATCCAAATAGCTGTTTTTAATATAATTGTGAATTGAATTATTTGTTCATTCATATGTTTATTTGTATCTATTTTGTTCATTTATTTTTAATGTTTTACTAAGTGTGTGTGTGTGTGTGTGTGTGTGTGTGTGTGTGTGTGTGGTTTCAGTGAAAATGACCCCTATAGGTTCATATATTTGAGTACATGGTGCTTTGTTGGTGGAACCTCTTGGGAACAAAGCCTTGTTGACATAGGTTTGTCATTGGGGGGTAGGCTTTCAGGTTTCAAAATGTTTGTGCCATTGCCAATATGTTCTCTCTGCTCCCTGCTTGTTGATAAAGATGTGAATGTTCAGGTATTCCCGTCATCAATCCTTTGATTTGCCATCATGGACTCCAGCCGTCTGAAACCATAAGCCCCTAATTAAACACTTCCTTTTATAAGTTGCCTTGGTCATGGTGGTTTTCCACAGAAACATGAAAGTAACTAATAAGTGTGTGTGTGTGTGTGTGTGTGTGTGTGTGTGTGTGTGTACTTATTTTGTGTGTGAGGATGCACAATTTGTGGGTGAAGGTCACAGGACAGCTTTCAGGAGTGAGGTTTATTTTTATTTTGTTTAAGACAGGTTCTCTCTTGTTTCTCCTGCTGGATGTGGTACTCTAGACTAAGTTCCCTACAAGCTTTTAGAAGATTCTACTCTCTTTGCCTCTCATCTCACTGTAGGAGTGCTAGGACAGCTCAGAAACAACATCAAGCCTGGCTTTTATTTATGTTTTGCAGATCCAAATTCAGATCTGCAAACTTATGTGGCAAGCCATTGTACTTACTGAGCCATGTCTGTTGCCTGAAATGTTGCTTGAGAAAATGGCATTTGATTTGAGATTCAGAAAATTAGTGGCAAAAGGCAAGTATAGAGCAAGCTTCACATCTCCATGGAATAGTACAAAATATAAGTGTAAGCAGGGAAGAAGAGGGGGGAGTGAGATGGTGTTGAGACAATAACATTATCTTGCCTAGTCTCGGAAGTGAGATTAAAACAGTGATATCTATCATCTCTATCTCTATCTGTATATCTATCTGTGTATGCATGTATGTATGTATGTATGTATGTATGTATGTATGTATGTATGTATGTATGTATCCTTTCTGTGAAGGGTTAATATTGAAGTATTTCCCGTGGTGGCACCATCAGACTTAGGAGGTTCTTGGCTCATGTATATAAATGGATTTAACACTTTAAAAATATTGTAGATTAAGAAAAAATGACCAAGTGTGGTAGATTTAATATGCTTGGCCCATAGGGAATGGTAATGTTTGAAGGTGTTGCCCTGTTGGATCAGGTGTGACCCCGTTGGAGTAGGTGTGCCACCGTGGGTTTGGGCTATAAGACCTTCATCTTAGCTGCCTGGAAGACAGCTAGCAGCCTTCAGATGAAGATTTAGGATTCTCAACTCCCCCAGCACCATACCTGCCTAGATGCTGCCATGCTCCTGCTTTGATGATAATGGACTGAACCTCTGAACCTGTAAGCCAGCCACAATTAAATGTTGTCCTTCATAGGAGTCGGCATAATCATGGTGTCTGTTCACAGCAATGGAAACCCTAACTAAGACACCAAGATTTGGGTTACTCTAAAGTTTTATTAGTGGCAGTGAACATAAGAGGAAAGATATATTTTAAACGCAGAACGGACAAATATTATGGTTTGTTTAGATAGTTGTGGAATGAATGCTTTTAAGTGTTAGTAAGAATATAAATAGAGGGGCTGGTAAGATAGCTCAGTGACAAAGAGCACTGGCTGCTCTTCTAGAGGACGAAAGTTCAATCCCAGCACCCACATGGCAGCTCACACCTATCTGTAACTCCAGGTACAGGGCTTCTGACACTTTCACACAGACATACGTGCAGACAAAAACCATCAATGAACACAAATCCGGAGCCTTATTTCCTCCATCTGCTAACGTAGGCCTAGTCCTGGAAGCTTCCTTCCTCCATACAATCTTATCTAGGCCTAGAATATTTTCAGCCTCTGAGACTTACTGCTGAATAAGCTCACTCTTTAAAGCTCTTTCTGAACTCTGCCTGGCTGGTTCAGCTCAGCTCTTCTTGGTCAAAACTCCTCTCCAAGCTTATTGATTAAAACTGGCTTCTTTCTGCTTCTTACTGAATTGCCCTGCTTGGCCTCAAATTAACTTTAGCAATCTATTCTAATCTTTTGGCTCCTCATTCTCTGACTTGTACTGTTTTCACCTGTGTCTAGCTAGTTCTCGCTTTTCACCCTGTCTCTGTAAAACTCTCCCAGTAAAACTGCTCTGCACTGCTCCCTTAAGTAGTTTCCCTTTCCTCTCTCTTCTCATGAAAGTGGGCGTATCCTATTCTGTCAAATCTTTCTCTGATTTATCATCACATTGTCTGCCACTCAATTAAACATCACTTTCAAACAGGAGTGCTTCCTTCTACAAACTAATTTTACCTTCATTGTTTGGAATTAAAGGTGTGTACTAAGGGTGTGGTTACACTCCTTCAAGAGGGATTAAGGGTATGTGTTAAAGACTGAGCCACACCACAACTAGAAACAGAAATTTTCAGTAAATAACACAATCTTGATGTTACCAGTGTGATCAAATATCCTGTAGCATTTCTCAGATGGTAAAAACCAAGAAAAGAAAGGGAGACACAAGAGGGCCAGAGGAAAAAAATGTGTTTTGTGATGTGTCTTAGTAAGCAGGGTAGAGAAATCAAATAGGCCTTCTGGGATATGTAGTTCTAGGCTACAAGGGAGAAATTGGATTTAAATGTAAATTTGCAGTTAACAATGAATTTTTGGTATATTATGACTCTAAACCTAAATGCCTTAGGAAGACATGAGAAATAAAAATAGTAGGGAATCGTGGACTGCGTTCTAGAAAATTCTAAATCCTAGTAGTGCAGTTAGAGCAGTCAGCCATTAAAACACAAAACCAGGGGTTGGGATTTAGCTCAGTGGTAGAGCGCTTGCCTAGGAAGCGCAAGGCCCTGGGTTCGGGTCCCCAGCTCCAGAAAAAAAAAAAAAAAAAAACACAAAACCAATTCTGTGTTAATTTCTATTTAACCTTTCAAATTGCACCGTGTACTGGAGAGATGGCACACTGAGTAAAACACTTGCTTTAAGGATTGGAGTTAGGATTAATAGAGCCCAAGTAAAGCTAGGTGTGGTAGTACATGTCTGTAATTCCAGTGCTCTTATGATGAGACAAAAGGCGGAGGCAGGAGAATCTCTAGCTTGGCATATGCAGCAAGAAACAACCAATAAGACATCTTGTCTCAAACAAGGCAGAAAGTGAAGGCTGACACCCCAGATGGTTCTGACTTCCACATTTGTGTCATTACATGTACAGTCCCACATTCACACATATGTATGTGAACAAACATGCATAGTGAAAAGAGACACACGTAATTATGGAAATGTGCTAGTTCAGCTATGGAAAAATATGAAAAGCTCCCCACATCTTTTTGTTACCATTACTAATACCTAGTGAGAATGGCTATTCCCCCAAGGAATATTGTACTGACGTATTTCATTTACTAATAGTTCATAACAACATTTCTGTGCTGTTTTAGGTTAATATTTAAGAACTTTTTTGATATAAGATTCTATTATATATGAAGGTGAAGTGGAAGTTTCTGTTTGCCATGTGATGCAGACTCACATGGTGTTTTGCTGAGGCAAGACCCATGTAAGGACACACGATGTGTGGAGAGGTTATAAGTAAGACTCAGTGGACAGTGATGGATGCTCGTATAGCTAGCTTCGCATCTCTTCACTGTTCTCACATCATCACTGATCTTCACTTTGTTGAAAGAGGCATGGCATGCTCCCACTGACTCATGCTGATTCAGCAGAGGTCTGGATGTTTCTCCTGGAGGGTGCCATTGCTGTTGATTTGTGTTTGTTATCTTAAAATTACTGAACTATAATGCTGGTATCCTGACCACAGAGATTGGACCCAAAGAACTCCTTCTAAACAGGTTCATATCCCTTTGTCCTATTTACCATTTTTTCTCTCCTATCTTTGGACAGTGGGCTAGAAGGGGGTATCGAAGCATTTGAGAACTCTTATTAAAGGTGTCTTAGTTAAGGTTTTACTTCTCTGAAAAGATACCGTGTCCAAGGCAACCATTATAAGGACAGCATTTAATTGGGGCTGGCTTACAGGTTCAGAGGTTCAGTCCATTATCATCAAGGCAAGAACATGGCAGCACCCAGGCAGGCATGGTGCAGGAGGAGCTGAGAGTTCTATGTCTTTATCTGAAGGCTGCTAGGGGAATATTACCTTCCAGGCAGCTACAACAAAGATAATAAAGGCCAAGCCCACAGTGACACCTACTCCAAGGTTACACCTCCTAATAGTGCCACCGCCTGTGACAAGCATATACAAACCGTCACACAAGGATTTTGAAAAATCTAAGCCTACATAAAGTAATGTAACTTTTGAAGGTATCAGTTAAAAATCCATATTGTGAGATAAAACCCACATTTTCCATAGGAAAACATAGACAGCTTCCTAGTCCATTTCAGTGATGCCAATACATTCACAGCCAATCAGAAAAACTGTATACAAAGTAATGCATAACTGTGTGCTAATACATGTACTCTAAAGTTACACACATCTGCAATGAGGCAATGCTCATACTCCTTAGGTAAATACTGCTGGTTAGTCAAAAGTGAAGTCCACTCTCTTCTTTGGCAACAACTTCTACATTGTTCAGGTAGTGATGTGAAAGTCCTGGGTAATATCCTGTGATTTCTTTCAGCCGACCTTATCTCCTTTGACTGGTGGGCCACTTAGGGGTGTGCTGGAATCTCAGGGTAGTCAGTAATATCCATCAAGAAACTTGCTGTGGGTTTCAGAGAAAGATTTTCCTTTGTGCTTTAAGTAGAACTATAAAACCCTTTTACTATGGGTCCCATCATTTGAGAAAATGGTGCAACGGATATGTCGTTTGGAGTCACAGTGCTCCCCAGGAGGTCACGAGAAGAGACACAGAAGATATATATTGTAACTGATATGTAGAAAGAGGGTGAATCTCTACCTCAGATTTGATGTGGAGTTTGTGCTTCATGGTTTATGTCAACTTGACATAAGATAAAATCATCCAAAAGGAGGGAACCTCAATTCAGAAAATGCAGAAGATTTTGTAGGTAGGTATCTTCAAGCGCAGATTTGTCCTATCTACAAGACGTGTAGGGATAAAGGTGGAACAGAGACTGAGGGAACAGACAACCAATGACTGCCTCAAATGAAAACCCATCCCATGTGAGAGGGCAGACCCCTGACAATATTAACGATATTTTCCTATACTTGCAGACAGGAGCCTAGCATAACTGTCTCCTGAGAGGCTTCATCTAGCAGCTGATGGAAACAGATGCAGAGACGCACAGCCAAACAATAGACAGAGCTCAGGAGTCTTATAGAAGAGTAGGGAAAAGAAATGAGAGCCAGAGGTGTCTAGGACACAACAAGAAGGCCTTACAGAATCAACCAGGCCCAGGGGGTGGTGCTCACAGAGACTGAACTATCAACTAAATAGCAGGCATAAGCTGGACCCTTTACACATTTGTAGCAGATGTGCAGCTTGATCTTCATGTGACTCCCCTAATAATTGGAGTCGGGGCTATCTCTGTTGCCTGCCATTGGGTCCCCTTTCCCTAGCTGGACTGCACTGTTGGGCCTGAGTGGGAGAGGACGTGCTTAGTCCTATTAAACTGGATGTCCCAGAGTGTGGTGCTACCCAATGGGGACTTCCACTTCTCTGAGGAGAAAGGGAGGAAGTAATGGGGGAAGAGATTTGTAAGAGTGGGATTAAGATGAGGGGTTTGGGGCTGTGATCAGGATGTAAATAAAAATAAATTTTTGGAAAAAAAGAAAATGCAGAGGAAGCCATTGCCAGATGATGTTGAGGTGGTCAGGAGCATCTTGAAGTTCTAGTGACAATAGGTCTCAAGGTGGCTGTAGGCGTTTCTTTTTTCTCAACCTACTTTAATAAAGGTTCAACCTACCCTCTAGCCTACAACCTACAAGAGGTAGTGGAAAAGAAAGGTTATTACGGTGCAGAAGATGTGGACCTGTTTAGAAATAGTTCACGAAACTGAAAAGCTTCTGTAAGGCAAAGGACATACATAGTCAATAGGACAAATCAGCAACCTACAGATTGGGAAAAATCTTCACTAACCCCTCAGCCAATAGAGGGCTGATAGCCAAAATATATAAAGAACTCAAGAAGCTAACCACCAAAAAACCAAACAACCCAATCAAAAAATGGGGTATACAACTGAGAATTCACAACAGAGGAATATCAAATGGCTGAGAAGCACTTAAAGATATGTTCAAAATTCTTAGTCATCAGGGAAATGCAAATCAAAATGGCCCTGAGATTCAACCTTATACCAATCAGAATGGCTAAGATCAAAACCTCAGGTGACAGCAGATGCTAGCGAGGATGTAGAGAAAGAGGAACACTCCTCCATTGTTGGTGAGATTGCAGACTGGTACAACCATTCTGGAAATCAATCTGGACGTTCCTCAGAAAATTGGAAATAGATCTACCTGAAGACCAAGCTGTACCCAGCTATACCACTCTCAGGCATATACCCAAAAGATGCCCCACCGTGCCACAGAGGCATGTGTTTCACTATGTTCATAGCGCATTATTTGTGATAACCAGAAGCTTGAAACAACCCAGATGTCCCACAAACGAATGGATACAGAAAATGTGTTTACACAATGGAATACTACTCCACTGGAAAAAATTACACAATGGAATACTACTCAGCTATTAAGAATGAGGACATCATGAGTTTTGCAGGCAAATGGATGGAAATAGAAGATCTCATCCTAGAGAGGTAACTCAGACCTAAAACGACATGCATGGTATGTATTCACTAATAAATGATATTAACCAAAAAAGTATGGAATTCCCAGGATACAATCCACAGAACTCAAAAAGGGTTAACAAGCTGAGGGGCCCAAGTGAGGATGCCTCAATCCCACTTCAAAGAGAGAACAAAGCAATCTCAGGAAGAGGGAGGGAGGAACATGGGTGGAAAAGGGGACAGGGAGGGGAAGAAAGTGACAGGGAAGGAATGAAGCCCCGAGGAACAGCAAAAAGAATGGAAACAGGTGATCTTGGGAGTAAGGAGGTTGGGAGGACACTCTAAAATGTCCCAGAGACCTGGGAGGTGAGATACTCTCAGGACTCAAAGTGGGGGACCTTAGATGAAATGTCCTACAGTGGAGAGAAGGAACTTGTTGAGCCCACCTCCAGCAGAAAGACAGGTCATCAAGAGAGGGATGGGGTTGCTATCCCACAGTTAAAGCTCTGACCCATAATTCTTCTGTCTGAAAGAAATGCAGGGATGGAAATGGAGAAGAGCCTGAGGAAAAGAAGGTCCAGCGACAGGTCCAAAGTGGGATCCAGCTCAAGGGGAGGCCCCAAGACCTGACACAATTCCTGAGGCTATGGAACGCTCACAAAAGGGACCTATCATGACTGCCCCCCAAAAGACCCAACAAGCAGCTGAAAGAGTCAGATGCAGATATTTACACCCAACCAATGGACAGAAGCTGCTGACCCCTGTGGTTGAATTGGGTAAAAGCTGGAGGAAGCTGTGAAGGAGGGTGACCCTGTAGGAGGACCAGCAGTCACAATTAACCTGGACCACAGAAATCTCTCAGACACTGGGCCACCAACCAGGCAGCACACACCAGCTGAGATGAGGCCCCCAACACATATACAGCAAAGGACTCCCAGGTCTGGGTTCAGTCAGAGAAGATGCACCTAACCCTCAGGAGACTGGAGGTCTGGAGGGGTGGGTAGAGACATCCTTGTGGAGATGGGGGAGGAGATATGGGATGTGGAACAGTCAGAGGATGGGCCAGGAAGAGAATTAAGTCTGGACTGTAAAAAAAGATTAAATGAAAAAAAAAACACAAAGAAGAGAAATAGTTCTTTGCAAGTAATTCCAATCTTCATTGTTCTTAGTGCAGTCCACTAGCAAACACCAAACACAAATCAGCAGCTGCAGTGCAGTCCAGTTGGCAGACACCACACACAAATCAGCAAGGGCAGTTCAATCCAGAAGAAACTGTAAGTTACAGATAATTGTCCATTGCCATGTGGTTGCTGGGAATTGAACTTGGGTCCTCTTCAAGAACAGCTTGTGTTCTTAACCACTGAGCCATCTCTACAGACTCACAGAGGTAAGTCTTAAAAGCTATTATCAATGAAACAAAAATATGGAGTCATGGGGCTGAAGGGATCCAGGTCAGTAACAGAATACAAGTACAAAGCCTTGGCTTCAATACCTATGGGTACTCCCACCCATTGAGTAAGGCTTTTTCATTATAATTTTGACTGATGACAAAAAATAAGTTGTGCTTCATTTAGTTGAATTCAAATTTTTTTAATGAGACAGGCACTCTCTGAGGCCTGAAGCTTATAAATAATGTGAGAAACTTCCATTAAATGCTTTGTTCAAGAGCCAGCTATCAAGTTTTCTGAGAAGCAAATAACTCTTGATCACTGCTAGTAAAGGTTATGAGAAATGTATTGATTGGGACTTGCATTGTGATTTCAATATATGCTATACACAAGGCATGTGTGACTCTACACAAAATATGTGTCTACGAGGTGGTACACTGTCCGAGTTATTTAGATCAAAGTGAGGAACCTTGAGACAGGAATTATTGTTGTCACCGGACATGCCAGAGAGCGAGAGTCTGAAAAATGCTGCAAATGATTCTGTTATTTGGTCAGAGGAAACAATATTAAGATGTCTGTAGGACGTTTGAACAACTATATTGACCCTTAGGTTCTTTTCTTTATCAGAGATATCCTGGTATTTTTTATGCTATTGTAATTGTCAGTGTATTACCATGTAGCCCAGGCTGATTTTCAACTTGTAATCTTGCTGCCTCAGCTTCCTGAGTGTTAAAATCATTTATGTGTGCAGTTGTGCTTGGCTTTCAATGCTTCCTTGAGACATAACCAAACAGTTTCAAAAGCCTTCTCCTCATCCTAATATCAGTTACCCTTTACACTAGGCAGAAGACAAATGAGTCATTCTGAGATACACAGCTAGGTCTAAAACAAAACACACAACCTAATTGCATTTTAAGGAGGGTTCCAATTCCATGTTGGCATCTTAATTACTTATTAATGACTAAAATCTCTGATTTAGGTCAGTTGAATCTATAGTAGAGTTTCTGTAAGAACCCAGCCAGCAGAGCACAATGCAGCCCAACGGAAAATACATGCTAGTCAGCAGCAGCGGCAGCTCGAAGTACATGCTGAATCTCCAGGCATTGGTCAGTTAGCAACTGAAAGCAAGATAGAAAGGCCATCTTTTTGCATCCTTTTCACAGCACTAATTTTGGGCAGGAGAAGAGATCCCCACCAAAAATTGGTTTTGATGTAAAGAGAATGGGGAAGATTTATGATTGATTTGCCCATTGAGCTGTTAGGGTTTCTACTGCTGTGAAGAGACACCATGATTACAGCAACCCATATGAAGGAAAACATTTAACTGGCGCAGGCTTATAGTTTAGAGATTTAGTCCATTATCATCACAGTAGGAAACATGGTGGCATGCAGGTAGACATAGTCCTAGAGAGGCAGCGGAAAGTTCTACATCTGGGTATATAGCAAGAGGAGGAGACTGAGACACACTAGGCCTGGCTTGAGCATCTGAGATGTAAAAGACCCTAATGACAGAGTTCTTCCAGCAGTGGCCACACCTACTTCAACAAGGCCACCCCTCCTAATAGTACTACTCCCTATGAGCCCATGGGGGACACTTTTCACTCACACCACAGAGGTTTTCTAGGACCACCAAAATAGACATCTCAAGATGAGCGTGTAAGGAAAGGCGACTTGAATGGGTTTTTATGGTGGTTAGGAGGAATGCTGAACTGAAGGATCTTTGAGGCCAACATGCTTTGAAGCCATTCCATGTCCCTCAGAGAGAAGGAGAATCTGGACTTTGTGATAAGCTTGCTGTGTTGCAAAGCATGAATGGAAAGAACTATCAGAAGTCAGACTCTGAACAATGCAATCAACTTCTCTGTTGCTACATACTATTAATGACAGTGTGGAAAAATAAATGAACTTGAATCCTTGTGTCCATTCAACCCCTAAAATGGCTGTTTCTCATGGTGCCAAAGCACTCACATGTCCTTATGGCTGAGGATGTTTTGTGATTGGCTTTCTATTCCTTGTAGAATTCTAAACTGATAATATCAAAGTTATTATCATCCTGTTAAATACATAACAGGGAATACAAGAGTGGTTGAGTGTAAGTAACTCTAATGTGGTTCAGTATAAATAGACCTTTCAGTGTAATTCATAATGAAATGAATTAAAGGATGATATATTAGGGTAGTATTGACAACATACTATAAAAGCTTTCATAAAATCTACCAGGTATTCCTAATAAAAATACAAAGAAGGAGTAGGAATTATCTACTTACCTAAGATGATGAGAGAAATGTTATTACCCTGATTTGTTCATTGTGCAAGGTGTACATGCACCAAATCATTACATTGTGCCTGATAAATATGGGCAAATATCATATTTCAATAAAAAGCAACGTTAGTTCTTAAAATTTAAAAAGAAAGAAAAAATATTCCAGAATGAGACACTAAAATGTTTACAAGATGATCAGGAAAGCTGTTATAATTATTACTCCAATACTCTTCCAGATTATAATAACTGCAATTAAGGAAGAAAATGATATAGCAAAATAAATACTGAGAGAAGAGTTTTGACGTTTTGGATGTAAATGTGCTCTCAGGAAATTCAAGAGACATTAATAAATACCAGTAGAATCAATGAAAATGTCAAGATTGAAAGATACAAGATAAACACAGGAGATTTATCTCTGTAGTAGGAATAAATTGGGATAGATAGGAATGAGTAAAATGTTTCTCTCACTATACTGACTTAAATTAAAAAGTTCTCCAAAAGATAAGTTCATAGTATGGCCTGGTCGTGTTTGGTTTTGTCAATTTAATACAGCCTAGAAAAGGAAACCTGAATAGAGAAAATGCCCCAGGGAAGTCTGTGGGGGCATTTTCTTGATTAATGATTGATGTGGAAGAGCCCAGCCCATTGTGAATGATCCATTGCTGGGCAATTTGTCCTGGGTTCTATAAGAAAGCATGCTGTGCAAGCCAGGGGAAGCAAGCCAGTAAGCTGCACCCCTCCTCTGTCCTTCCTCTGCATCAGCTCCTGCTTCCAGGTTCCTGCCCTGTGTGAGTTCCTGCACTGACTTCCTTCAAAGATGGACTGTTATCTGGAAGTGTAAGCTGAAATAAAGCTTTTCTTCTCCAAGTTGCTTTTGGGGAAACCTAGCATAGACATAAACCTAGCATAGACATGTGGGTAAATTTAGTTTAAACTCAATTGCACGTCCCAGAATTCTTTTTCTTCCATATTTACAGTTAGGGTGGGCCACAAGGAAACTGCTATGGGAGAGGTGGAAGACAGAAGTGAAGCCATACTCACTTTGGAGCTCAAGCACACTGTCTCTTTTCTGGTGTAAGATAGCAGCAGGCTTTGTAGCTACACTGGACTTTCCCATGGTTGAGAAATAAAATGTCTGCCACAGGCTCGCAAGTTTGAATGACAGCTGGTGGCACTATTTGGGGAGATGATTGGGTCTAGCTGCTTGGGAAAGTGGGTAGCTGATAGGGCCTAGCTGAGGGAAGTAGATTTCTGCTGGGTGGATCATCATCTGGCTTATAGCCAAGATCTACTTCCTGCTCTCTCTGCCCCCTGGTATGTCAAGATACGAGCAAACAGCTGCCCAAAGATCTCTCTCTCTCTCTCTCTCTCTCTCTCTCTCTCTCTCTCTCTCTCTCTCTCTCTCTCTCTCTCTCTCTCTCTCGCATTAGAATATATATATATATACATATATATTATATGTATGTGTACACACACACACACACACACACATATATATGCCCTTTCAAACTATGAGAAAAATTCATCTTCCTTTGCATTGCTTCCAGTCAGGTGTTTATTTAAAGTAATGAGAAAAGTAACCAATGTACTCTTCTTTGGGATAAACATTTGAAAAACAAAATGAATTTCCACTTCAATGGGTGTCTTCGTTAGGGTTTTCCTGCTGTGAAGAGACGCCATGAGCAAGGGCATCATTATTTGGGGTTGGCTTACAGGTTCAGAGGTTCAGCCATTATCATCAAGGCAGGAGCATGGCAGCATCCAGGCAGGCATGGTGCAGGGGGAGTTGAGAGTTTTACGTCTTCATCTGAAGGCTGCTAGGGAAAGACTGGCCTCCAGGCAGCTAGGATGAGGGTATTAAAGCCCATGCCCACACTGACACAACTACTCCAACAAGGCCACACCTTCTAATAGTGCCACTTGCTGACTAGCTTATTCAAATCATCATAATGGAGATGAGAGTTAATTCCAGAGCCAAATATGAGTGACTATGGCTCAGGAACACAAGGTTATTCCAAACCTTACACTACAAAGTGATAACAATTTGATGAAGTTTTCATAGTAACAGAACAATGAAAGTCATAAATCAAGGCACTTTTCAAAAACATGTGTGCAAACAGTAGGTAGGTCAGTTACATAGAAACAGGGAACATTCTGCTGTAGGTCTCAAATACTATCTGACAGCACACTTAGTCCTTTGGTAGTTTGGAAATTAAGGGAAGAGTTGTACATGCTCAATGGTCACATACAGAAGAGGGTAAGAAATAGTTATTATGGGGGATTCAGATGCACCAGGACAATTTGTCTCTGGACTTCAAACATTCAACATCTTCACACAATTGACATTATAATCAGCTAATCACTCTTGCAAAAAGGTTCAATGGAAGGTGCTGTTCTTTTCAGGCACTTTTTTTTTTTGTTTACAGAATCCTCACCCCTGAGCCAGGGGTATGAATTTATCTGACACAAAATGTCTTGATGTATGCAAGATACTCATACCATCAAGATCAGAGGGGGGAGTGGGAGGGGGGGAGAGAATGGTTTCAGAGTTCAATCTACTTTTGCTGGCTTTCACTTATGGGTCACAGAGATCCTGTCTTGTCTGTCTTCACCTTATCTTCACTATTCACATGCTGGACTCTGAAATTTCAGCATCAGTCACTTTATCGAGCTCACACAATTGTCTGTTACAACTGTTTTAAAATATTATGTACAGGTGGGCCTAGTGGTACATAATTGTAATCCCATTCTTCAGGAGGCTGAGGCAGGAAGATCATGAGTTCAAAAGAAGTCTGAGCTACATAGTGACATCCTGTCTCAAAAATTATACACACACACACGTTCACATGTGCACAGAAAGACAGAAAGGCAGAAGTAGAGATAGAGTAGTTCTACTATTCCGACTGAGGTCTGACTTACACGCATAGAAGCAAGTTTTTTTTTTTTAAGTTGAAGTGGAGAAACAGGGTGATAATGAGGGACAAGGATGAATAAAAACAAAGTAAAAGGACATATATGAACAAGGACGCCATAATGGAACATATTGTCTTGTGTGGTGGTTTGAATAAGAATGGCCTCATGGGCTCATATATTTGAATACTTGGTCCCTAGGGAATGGCACTACTTGAGAGGGATTAGGAAGTGGGTCCTTGTTTGGGGTAGCTGTGGCCTTATTGGAGGAAGTGTGTCAGTGGGGAGGGGCTTTGGGGTTTCAAAAGCTCAAGGCAGACCCAATAGCTCTCTCTCCCCGCTGCCTGTTGATATGGATGTAGAGGTCTCAGCTTCCATGTTCCCCACCCTGAAGATAATAGACTGAACCCAAGAAACTATAAGGCAGCCCTAACTAAATGCTTTCTTTTGTAAAAGTTGCCTTGGACATGGTGTCTCTTTACCATAATAAAACCCTAATTAAGCCACCTTGCATATACCAACTTAGAAAATAAATAAAAGAGGCAGACTTTCAGTTTTAATAAAATGTTTATGCTATAAACTGGATTTGGTCTTCAAGAAGGGAAATACTTTTACACGGACAAAAGATAGAAAATACTGATTTTTCTAGTCATGAATATATAAAGTAATAAAGGATAGTAATCCCTGAGAAGTGGGAAACATGAGCTGAGTCTCATGTTTATGATAACATTGTGTAGACCATGGCATGGAGAGGAGGACTCAAGTAAAAGCTGGAGGAGAGAGACACTCTAGAGGAGAGTAGAGAATCTGCAGCAACCAGTAAGTAGGTTTTGTCAGGCATAACACTAAGTGGAAATAATGTATATGAAGAATAAACTCCAGAGACTTGTAGAGGGATCACTGAAGGTCTCTCAGGTACCTATAGATCCATGCACTCAAGAAAACTACCCAAGGCTAAGAAATTAGCCACACAGAATGGTTAGAAACTATTTAAGTAGTGTCTGTTCCTTTCAGTCATACTGCTGAATAGTCCTAAAATCTAAGAGGATGCCCAAGTAGTGAAGAAAAGACTATACAGTGATTCGCTGTTATCCTCAGCCTTGGGAGTCAAACTTCTAATCTCACACATGATAGCTGCACAAGTATTCCATTATTGAGGTAACATCTTTGAGAGGTTTTGCTAATCTAGCTGGCCTCAAATTTACAAACTTCCTTTCTCAGCCTCCCAAATATTCAGGATTACAGGTGTGTGCTCTCATATCTAATTGAAAGGTGCTCTTCACGCATTTGAAAGAACTTAAAAAATGAAACTAGGAGATTCAACTATTTCCATGAAATTAGCTGTCTTAAAAACAAAGTTCAAGAATATTTGCAACATCCTGAAATTAAAATTTGATACTATTGGGCATCCAGTCAAAATTATAGGGCATAAAACTCAAAGAGAACTTAGCTCACCATGAGACAAACACAACTCTAAAGATGGACGATCCTGTAATCTCAAAACCTGGGAGGCTCAGGCAAGAGGATCATGAGTCAAATAATGAGAAACTGTCTGAAAACTGAAGCCATGCTGGATGTGGTGGCATATTCCTATAATGTCATCACTTGTGAGGCAGAGTCAGAAGGGACAGGAGTTCAAGGCTAGCCTCAGCTACATAGTTTGAGACCAAGTCTGTGCTACACGAGATTCTGTTTCAAAAACAAAATAGAACAAGACACCCAAAAGGAAAAGAAAACAAGAAAGATATTAGGAATTCGTGAGACAAGGACACAAAGTTTCCAAATATAGAACTATAGGACTTGAAGCTAAGTAAACACTGACTAATAGAAAAGAAAGAAAAGAATTTGTACATATGGGAACTACATATATGACATATTGATGGACATATTATAAACTCACCAAATTAAGACATAACAGCACAAAATATATGAAGATGTTGTCATGGAACTCTCCTAAAACTATAAAATATCGTCCAAAGAAACAAAGTATCAATGAGCTGTGATAAAATGGTGTCTTGGTTATAGTTTTACTGCTGTGAAGAGACACCATGACCAAGGCAACTTTTATAAAGACAACATTTAATTGTGGCTGCCTTACAGGTTCAGAGGCTCAGTCCATTATCATCAAGGCAGGAACATGGCAGCATCCAGGCAGGCATGGTGCAGGAGGAGCTGAGAGATCTACATCTTCATCTGAAGGCTGCAAGCAGAATACTCACTTCCAGGCAGCTACGATGAGGGTCTTAAAGCCCACGCTCACAGTGACACACCTACTTCAACAGGGCCACACCTTTTAATAGTGCCACTCCCTGGGCTGAGCATATACAAACCATAACAAATGGGATTTGTGAAAGATAGCAGATGAAATGTTCCTTAACTTTCCTGACACAATAAGTCCACTGATTTTAGAAAATCAATGTACCTAAAATATTTAAAGAATGTCATGATTGCATTTCTCAAATGAGTACCAGGGGTAATTATTTCCTGTGTTTTATGAAAGAATGACAGTACATTGACTATTACAAGTAGTATGAGGGGACACAAATAAATGGTAAGGTGCCCTGTTTTCATATTTTGTGAGATGCTGTTGCTAGCTCTCCAAAACAATGTATAAATTCAATGTGATCCCCATCAAAATCCCAATGTCATATTTTAGGAAAAAATCAACATAGATGAAATTCATAGGCAAATGGATGGAACTAGAAAGTGTCATCCTGAGTAAGGTAACCCAATCACAGAAAAACACACATGGTATGCACTCATTGATAACTGGATATTAGCCCAAATGCTTGAATTACCCAAAATGTTATCCACAGACCACATGAAGCTCAAGAAGAAGGACAACCAAAGTGTGGATGCTTCAGTCCTTCATAAAAAGGGGAACAAAAATATTCATAGGAGGAGATAGGAGACAAAGTTTGGAGTAGAGACTGAAGGAATGGCCATTCAGAGCCTACCCTACCTGAGGATCCAGCCCCTATATATGCAGCCACCAAACTAGACAATATTGATGAAGCTAAGAAGTGCATGCTGACAGGAGCCTGATATAGCTGTCTCCTGAGAGGCTCTGCCAGAGCCTGACAAATACAGAGGTGGGTGCTCACAGCCAACCATTGAACTGAGAACAGGGTCCACATTGGAGGAGATAAAGAAAGGACTGGAAGAACTTGAAGGGGCTCGAGACCCCATATGAAAAACAATGCCAAGCAACTAGAGCTTCCAGAATGCCACCAAACACTATACATGGACTGGGACCGACTCCAAACTCATAGGTAGCAATGAATAGCCTAGTAAGAGCACCAGTGAAGTGAAGCCCTTGTCCTGCTAAGACTGAACCCCCAGCTTAGGGAATGCTGCGTGGGATGGTAAGGGGTGGGTTGCTGGTTGGAGGAGGTGACAACATTTTAAATGTAAATAAAATTATCCAATAAAAATGGTTACTGAAAAATAAAATAAAAAATACTTTTAAAAGCTCCAGAGCTCTATTCCACAATATAAATACAACATATGCCACTAAAACATGTATTTAAAATGGTTAAGGTGTCAAGTTTATTGTGTTTAAAATCCCATGCAGTAGTTCAGGATTGCTAGTCTGGACCTCCCTACATAATCCAGGTTAGCCTCAAACACATGGCAATGCTTCATCCTCCTGAGTGCTGATACTCCAGATATTTGCTTTCACATATTACTTATGTGAGATTTTTTTTATTGTGATGAAAATATAACCTAAACAACCAGAAGTATGCAAATTCTCTGTTTCATAAGAATGCTCGTTTGTAAAACAGTGACAATTATCCTAATATACAATTTAGAAATAGTTAAATAATTATTTTTGTTTTGTTTTGTTTTTAAACAAGGTTTCTCTGTGTATCCCTGGCTGTCCTGCAACTTACTCTGTTGACCAGATTGGCTGGGAACTCATAAAGTTCCGCCTGACTGTGCCTCCTATGCTCTGGGATTAAAAGTGTGGGCCAGGGGGTTGGGGGTTTAGCTCAGTGGTTGAGCGCTTGCCTAACAAGCACAAGGCCCTGGGTTCGGTCCCCAGCTCCGAAAAAAAAGTGTGCCAATTACCACCACTGTTTGGCAGGTAAATTCTATATATTTCTATTCTAAAATAATATGTTTGTACAAAAGTTATAATGCACAAAACTATAGTTTGCTAAGGCAAACTTAATAGTGTAGTGTGGTCTTTATAACACACAGTAGAAAAATGTATGAAAATAATGGCACAAAAATGAAAGTGTATGTCTGAAACTTCCTGTGTTGTCTTTTTATGTTTGCTTGCTATTGCAAAATATCCAAGGCTGGTTACTGTATAAAGAAAAGAGATTTTATTATCTTACATTCTGGAGATTCAAGAACAAAGTGCCCAGCGTCTGTAACCATGGCTCCTGTGTCTTTATCCAGGAAAATTATATCACAATAGTGAGAATTTATGCAAGAGATCATGTGGTGAAACAGGAAGCAAGATACAGCCAAACTTCCTTTATACGAGCCTCTACTGGAAGCTGTCTTCACATAAACTTTTATGAAACACAGTTTCCCAAACATAGCACTTCCCATACCATTTATTAAGTGGTATATTATACTATAAGATATAATCTACAGTGATAAGTTAAAGGTATGTACTATGACCTTTAACTGGTGTCTTAGTTAGGGTTTCCTTTGCTATGAAGAAATACCATGACCAAGGCAACTCTTATAAAGGACAGCATTTAATTAGGTCTGGCTTGCAGATTCAGAGGTTCAGTCCATTATTGCATTATGACAGGAAGCATGGCAGCATCTAGGCAGACATGAAGCTAAGAGTTCTACACCTTGATCCAAAAGCTGTCAGGAGGAGACTGTCTTATGCAGGCAGCCAGGAGGAGGCTCTCTTTCACACTGGTGTGAATCGGAATGTAGGAAGAGACCACAAAGCCCATCTGCACAGTGACACACTCCTTCCAACAAGGCCACACCTCCTTTAATAATAGTGCCATTCCTCACTGGGCCAAACATTCAAACACATGAGTCCATGGGGGCCCATACCTATACGAAACTAAAAGTGTTTGTAAAAAAAGATTCTACAGTTTAAAAATCCATAAAGGGTAAAAGTGGAACGATTTAAATGATTTTGTGAGCAAGTAGGATGACTTAGCAGGTGAAACATCCACCAAGCCTACAGCGTGGAGTTCTGTTCTCTGTCCCAACATGGGAGAGGACAACTTTCCTAAAGTTTTATTCCTGACCTTCACATACACCCTATAGCTTTACAGACCCTCTCTCTCTCCTCCCTCCCTCTCTCTCTTCCTCTCTCCCTCTCTCTCTCCCTC